>NW_027596552.1:0-233948 GCF_964194155.1 Cetorhinus maximus | reverse complement strand
TCCCCTCCCCCTCGCTCCTCTTACCTCCCCCTCGCTCTCTCTCCCTCCCAAATGGTGTCAATATTCTCTGACTAACTCTCTCTTTGACCTGTGGAACATCCCAGAAATCTGTCATCCTGGACTGTCTCTTTGTTATGAGAAGCCGTTTGTTAATATTCAAAAGTAAAGCAACAATGACAACATCTGAAAAAGCCGGACCGTAAAGCAGTAAAACTGTAAAACCTCAGGAATACCCATTAAACATGAAAATCGTGGCAGAATTACAAGCTCACTCCCTCTCAGGGAGATATCTGTATACTGACTGGTGTCTCTCACTCCCTCTCTCTCAGGGAGAAATCTGTACACTGACTGGTGTCTCTCAGTCCCTCTCTCTCCGGGAGATATCTGTACACTGACTGGTGTCTCTCAGTCCCCTCTCTCTCAGGGAGATATCCGGACATTGAATGGTGTCTCCCAGACCCTCTCTCTCAGGGAGATATTTGAACACTGACTGGTGTCTCTCAGTCCCCTCACTCTCAGGGAGATTTCTGAACACAGACTGGTGTCTCTCAATCCTCTCTCGCTCTCGACTGGTGTCTCTCAAACCTCTCTCGCTCTCGACTAGAGTCTCTCAATACTCTCTCGCTCTCGACTGGTGTCTCTCAATCCTCTCTCACTCTCGATTGGTGTCTCTCAATCCTCTCTCACTCTCGACTAGACTCTCTCAAACCTCTCTCACTCTCGACTAGAGTCTCTCAATCCTCTCTCACTCTCGACTAGAGTCTCTCAGTCCTCTCTCGCTCTCGACTGGTGTCTCTCAATCCTCTCTCACTCTCGACTGGTGTCTCTCAATCCTCTCTTACTCTCGACTGGTGTCTCTCAATCCTCTCTCGCTCTCGACTGGTGTCTCACAATCCTCTCTCACTCTGGACTAGAGTCTCTCAATCCTCTCTCACTCTCGACTGGTGTATCTCAATCCTCTCCCACTATTGACTGGACTCTCTCAATCCTCTCTCGCTCTCGACTAAAGTCTCTCAATCCTTTCTCGCTCTCAACTGGTGTCTCTCAATCCTCTCTCAATCTCGACTGGTGTCTCTCAATCCTCTCTCGCTCTCGATTGGTGTCTCTCAATCCTCTCTCACTCTCGACTAGAGTCTCTCAATCCTCTCTCACTCTCGACACGTGTCTCTCAATCCTCTCTCACTCTCGACTGGTGACCCTCAATCCTCTCTCACTCTCGACTGGGGTCTCTCAATCCTCTCTCACTCTCGACTGGTGTCTCTCAATCCTCTCTCACTCTCGACTATAGTCTCACAATCCTCTCACACTCGACAAGAGTCTCTCAATGCTCTCTCACTCTCGACTGGTGTCTCACAATGCTCTCTCCCTCTCGACTGGTGTCTCTCAATCCTCACTCACTCTCGACTAGAGTCTCTCAATCCACTCTCACTCTCGACTAGAGACTTTCAATCCTGTCTCCCTCTCGACTGGTGTCTCTCAATCCTCTCTCAGTCTCGACTAGAGACTCTCACTCCTCTCTCCCTCTCGAGTAGAGTCTCTCAATACTCTCTCCCTCTCGACCGGTGTCTCTCAATCCTCTCACTCTCTCCACTAGAGTCTCTCAATCCTCTCTGACTCTAGACCAGTGACTCACAATCCTCTCTCAGTCTCGACTAGAGTGTCTCAATCCTCTCTCACTCTCGACTGGAGTCTATCAATCCTGTCTCCCTCTCGACTGGTGTCTCTCAATCCTCTCTCACTCTCGACTAGAGTCTTTCAATCGTCTCTCGACTAGAGTCTCTCAATCGTCTCCCTCTCGACTAGAGTCTCTCAATCCTCTCACACTCTCGACTGGTGTCTCTCAATCCTCTCCCACTCTCGACTGGTGTCTCTCAATCCTCTCTACCTCTCTACTGGAGTCTCTCAATCTTCTCTCACTCTCGACTGGTGTCTCTCAATCCGCTCTCACTCTCGACTGGAGTCTCTCAATCCTTTCTCACTCTCGACTGGTGTCTCTCAATCCTCTCTCACTCTCGACTAGAGTCTCTCAATCCTCTCTCACTCTCGACTAGAGTCTCTCAATCCTCTCTCGCTCTCGACTAGAGTCGCTCAATCCTCTCACTCTTGACTGGTGTTTCTCAATCCTCTCTCACACTCGACTGGTGTCTCTCAATCCTCTCTCACTCTCGATTAGAGTTTCTCAATGCACTCTCACTCTCGACTAGTCTCTAAATCCTCTCTCACTCTCGAGTGGTGCCTCTCAATCATCTCTCACACTCGACTGTCGTCTCAATCCACTCTCACTCTCCACTAGGGTCTCTCAATCCTCTCTCACTCTCGACTGGTGTCTCTCAATCAACTCTCACTCTCGACTAGAGTCTCTCAATCCTCGCTCACTATCGACTGGTGTCCCTCAATCCTCTCTCACGCTCGAGTAGAGTCTGTCAATCCTCTCACTCTCGACTAGAGTCTCTCAATCCACTCACACTCTCGACTGGTGTTTCACAATCCTCACTCACTCTCGACTGGTGTCTCTCAATCCTCAGTCTCGACGGTGTCTCTCAATCCTCTCTCACTCTCGACTGGTGTTTCTCAATCCTCCCTCACTCGCGACTGGTGTCTCTCAATCCTCTCCCACTCTCGACTGGTGTCTCTCAATCCTCTCTACCTCTCGACTGGAGTCTCTCAATCCTCTCTCACTGTCGACTGGTGTCTCTCAATCCGCTCTCACTCTCGACTGGAGTCTCTCAATCCTTTCTCACTCTCGACTGGTGTCTCTCAATCCTCTCTCACTCTCGACTAGAGTCTCTCAATCCTCTCTCACTCTCGACTAGAGTCTCTCAATCCTCTCTCGCTCTCGACTAGAGTCTCTCAATCCTCTCACTCTTGACTGGTGTTTCTCAATCCTCTCTCACACTCGACTGGTGTCTCTCAATCCTCTCTCACTCTCGATTAGAGTTTCTCAATGCACTCTCACTCTCGACTAGTCTCTAAATCCTCTCTCACTCTCGAGTGGTGCCTCTCAATCATCTCTCACACTCGACTGTCGTCTCAATCCACTCTCACTCTCCACTAGGGTCTCTCAATCCTCTCTCACTCTCGACTGGTGTCTCTCAATCAACTCTCACTCTCGACTAGAGTCTCTCAATCCTCGCTCACTATCGACTGGTGTCCCTCAATCCTCTCTCACGCTCGAGTAGAGTCTGGCAATCCTCTCACTCTCGACTAGAGTCTCTCAATCCACTCACACTCTCGACTGGTGTTTCACAATCCTCACTCACTCTCGACTGGTGTCTCTCAATCCTCAGTCTCGACGGTGTCTCTCAATCCTCTCTCACTCTCGACTGGTGTTTCTCAATCCTCCCTCACTCGCGACTGGTGTCTCTCAATCCTCTCCCACTCTCGACTAGAGTCTCTCAATCCTCTCTCACTCTCGACTAGAGTCTCTCAATCCACTCTCACTGTCGACTGGTGTCTCTCCATCCTCTCTCACTCTCGACTGGTGTCTCTCAATCCTCTCTCACTCTCGACTGGTGTCTCCTAATCCTCTCTCACTCTCGAATGGTGTCACTCGATCCACTCTCACTCTCGACTGGTATCTCTCAATCCTCTCTCACTCTCGACTCGAGTCTTTCAATCCTCTCTCACTCTCGACAAGAGTCTCTCAATCCTCTCTCACTCTCGACTGGTGTCTCTCAATCCTCTCTCACTCTCGACTAGAGTCTCTCAATCCACTCTCACTCTCGACTAGAGTCTCTCAATCCTCTCTCACTCTCGACTGGTGTCTCTCAATCCTCTCTCACTCTCGTCTGGTGTCTCACAATCCGCTCTCACTCTTGACTAGAGTCTCTCAACCCTCTCTCACCCTCGACAGGTGTTTCTCAATCCTCTCTCACTCTCGAATAGAGTCTCTAAATCCTCTCTCACTCTCGACTAGAGTCTATCAAGCCTCTCTCACCCTGGACAAGAGTCTCTCAATTCTCTCTCACTCTCGACTAGAGTCTCTCAATCCTCTCCCACTCTCGACTGGTGTCTCTCAATCCTCTCCCACTCTCGACTGGTGTCTTTCAATCCTCTCTCACTCTCGACTGGTGTCCCTCAATACTCTGTCACTCTCGACTGGTGTCTCTCAATCCTCTCTCACTCTCGACTGGTGTCTCACAATCCTCTCTCCCTCTCGACTGGTGTCTCTCAATCCGCTCTCACTCTCGACTAGAGTCTCTCAATCCTCTCTCACTCTCGACTGATGTCTCTCAATCCTCTCTCGCTCTCGACTGGGGTCTCTCAATTCTCACTCACTCTCGACTAGAGTCTCTCAATCCTCTCTCACTCTCGACTAGAGTCTCTCAATCCTCTCACTCTCGACTAGAGTCTCTCAATCCTTTCTCACTCTCGCCTAGACACTCTCAATCCTCTCTCCCTCTCGACTGGTGTCTCTCAATCCTCTCTCACTCTCGACTAGAGTCTCTCAATCCTCTCTCAGTCTCGGCTAAAGTCTCTCACTCCTCTCTCCCTCTCGACTAGAGTCTCTCAATCCACTCTCCCCCTCGACTGGTGTCTCTCAATCCTCTCTCACTCTCGACTAGAGGCTCTCAATCCTCTCTCAGTCTCGGCTAAAGTCTCTCACTCCTCTCTCCCTCTCGACTAGAGTCTATCAATCCACTCTCCCCCTCGACTGGTGTCTCTCAATCCTCTCTCAATCTCGACTGGTGTCTCTCAATCCGCTCTCGCTCTCGATTGGTGTCTCTCAATCCTCTCTCACTCTCGACTAGAGTCTCTCAATCCTCTCTCACTCTCGACACGTGTCTCTCAATCCTCTCTCACTCTCGACTGGTGACCCTCAATCCTCTCTCACTCTCGACTGGGGTCTCTCAATCCTCTCTCACTCTCGACTGGTGTCACTCAATCCTCTCTCACTCTCGACTATAGTCTCACAATCCTCTCACACTCGACAAGAGTCTCTCAATGCTCTCTCACTCTCGACTGGTGTCTCACAATCCTCTCTCCCTCTCGACTGGTGTCTCTCAATCCTCACTCACTCTCGACTAGAGTCTCTCAATCCACTCTCACTCTCGACTAGAGACTTTCAATCCTGTCTCCCTCTCGACTGGTGTCTCTCAATCCTCTCTCACTCTCGACTAGAGTCTCTCAATCCTCTCTCAGTCTCGACTAGAGACTCTCACTCCTCTCTCCCTCTCGAGTAGAGTCTCTCAATACTCTCTCCCTCTCGACCGGTGTCTCTCAATCCTCTCACTCTCTCCACTAGAGTCTCTCAATCCTCTCTGACTCTAGACCAGTGACTCACAATCCTCTCTCAGTCTCGACTAGAGTGTCTCAATCCTCTCTCACTCTCGACGAGAGTCTCTCAATCCTCTCTCGCTCTCGACTGATGTCTCTCAATCCTCTCTCGCTCTCGACTGGGGTCTCTCAATTCTCACTCACTCTCGACTAGAGTCTCTCAATCCTCTCTCACTCTCGACTAGAGTCTCTCAATCCTCTCACTCTCGACTAGAGTCTCTCAATCCTCTCTCACTCTCGCCTAGACACTCTCAATCCTCTCTCCCTCTCGACTGGTGTCTCTCAATCCTCTCTCACTCTCGACTAGAGTCTCTCAATCCTCTCTCAGTCTCGGCTAAAGTCTCTCACTCCTCTCTCCCTCTCGACTAGAGTCTCTCAATCCACTCTCCCCCTCGACTGGTGTCTCTCAATCCTCTCTCAATCTCGACTGGTGTCTCTCAATCCGCTCTCGCTCTCGATTGGTGTCTCTCAATCCTCTCTCACTCTCGACTAGAGTCTCTCAATCCTCTCTCACTCTCGACACGTGTCTCTCAATCCTCTCTCACTCTCGACTGGTGACCCTCAATCCTCTCTCACTCTCGACTGGGGTCTCTCAATCCTCTCTCACTCTCGACTGGTGTCACTCAATCCTCTCTCACTCTCGACTATAGTCTCACAATCCTCTCACACTCGACAAGAGTCTCTCAATGCTCTCTCACTCTCGACTGGTGTCTCACAATCCTCTCTCCCTCTCGACTGGTGTCTCTCAATCCTCACTCACTCTCGACTAGAGTCTCTCAATCCACTCTCACTCTCGACTAGAGACATTCAATCCTGTCTCCCTCTCGACTGGTGTCTCTCAATCCTCTCTCACTCTCGACTAGAGTCTCTCAATCCTCTCTCAGTCTCGACTAGAGACTCTCACTCCTCTCTCCCTCTCGAGTAGAGTCTCTCAATACTCTCTCCCTCTCGACCGGTGTCTCTCAATCCTCTCACTCTCTCCACTAGAGTCTCTCAATCCTCTCTGACTCTAGACCAGTGACTCACAATCCTCTCTCAGTCTCGACTAGAGTGTCTCAATCCTCTCTCACTCTCGACTGGAGTCTATCAATCCTGTCTCCCTCTCGACTGGTGTCTCTCAATCCTCTCTCACTCTCGACTAGAGTCTTTCAATCGTCTCTCGACTAGAGTCTCTCAATCGTCTCCCTCTCGACTAGAGTCTCTCAATCCTCTCACACTCTCGACTGGTGTCTCTCAATCCTCTCCCACTCTCGACTGGTGTCTCTCAATCCTCTCTACCTCTCGACTGGAGTCTCTCAATCCTCTCTCACTCTCGACTGGTGTCTCTCAATCCGCTCTCACTCTCGACTGGAGTCATTCAATCCTTTCTCACTCTCGACTGGTGTCTCTCAATCCTCTCTCACTCTTGACTAGAGTCTCTCAATCCTCTCTCGCTCTCGACTAGAGTCTCTCAATCCTCTCACTCTTGACTGGTGTTTCTCAATCCTCTCTCACACTCGACTGGTGTATCTCAATCCTCTCTCACTCTCGATTAGAGTTTCTCAATGCACTCTCACTCTCGACTAGTCTCTAAATCCTCTCTCACTCTCGAGTGGTGCCTCTCAATCATCTCTCACACTCGACTGTCGTCTCAATCCACTCTCACTCTCCACTAGGGTCTCTCAATCCTCTCTCACTCTCGACTGGTGTCTCTCAATCAACTCTCACTCTCGACTAGAGTCTCTCAATCCTCGCTCACTATCGACTGGTGTCCCTCAATCCTCTCTCACGCTCGAGTAGAGTCTGTCAATCCTCTCACTCTCGACTAGAGTCTCTCAATCCTCTCACACTCTCGACTGGTGTTTCACAATCCTCACTCACTCTCGACTGGTGTCTCTCAATCCTCAGTCTCGACGGTGTCTCTCAATCCTCTCTCACTCTCGACTGGTGTTTCTCAATCCTCCCTCACTCGCGACTGGTGTCTCTCAATCCTCTCCCACTCTCGACTAGAGTCTCTCAATCCTCTCTCACTCTCGACTAGAGTCTCTCAATCCACTCTCACTGTCGACTGGTGTCTCTCCATCCTCTCTCACTCTCGACTGGTGTCTCTCAATCCTCTCTCACTCTCGACTGGTGTCTCCTAATCCTCTCTCAATCTCGAATGGTGTCACTCGATCCACTCTCACTCTCGACTGGTATCTCTCAATCCTCTCTCACTCTCGACTCGAGTCTTTCAATCCTCTCTCACTCTCGACAAGAGTCTCTCAATACTCTCTCACTCTCGACTGGTGTCTCTCAATCCTCTCTCACTCTCGACTAGAGTCTCTCAATCCACTCTCACTCTCGACTAGAGTCTCTCAATCCTCTCTCACTCTCGACTGGTGTCTCTCAATCCTCTCTCACTCTCGTCTGGAGTCTCACAATCCGCTCTCACTCTTGACTAGAGTCTCTCAACCCTCTCTCACCCTCGACAGGTGTTTCTCAATCCTCTCTCACTCTCGACTAGAGTCTCTCAATCCTCTCCCACTCTCGACTGGTGTCTCTCAATCCTCTCCCACTCTCGACTGGTGTCTTTCAATCCTCTCTCACTCTCGACTGGTGTCCCTCAATACTCTGTCACTCTCGACTGGTGTCTCTCAATCCTCTCTCACTCTCGACTGGTGTCTCACAATCCTCTCTCCCTCTCGACTGGTGTCTCTCAATCCGCTCTCACTCTCGACTAGAGTCTCTCAATCCTCTCTCGCTCTCGACTGATGTCTCTCAATCCTCTCTCGCTCTCGACTGGGGTCTCTCAATCCTCTCACTCTCGACTAGAGTCTCTCAATCCTCTCTCACTCTCGCCTAGACACTCTCAATCCTCTCTCCCTCTCGACTGGTGTCTCTCAATCCTCTCTCACTCTCGACTAGAGTCTCTCAATCCTCTCTCAGTCTCGGCTAAAGTCTCTCACTCCTCTCTCCCTCTCGACTAGAGTCTCTCAATCCTCTCTCCCCCTCGACTGGTGTCTCTCAATCCTCTCTCTCTCTCGATTAGAGTCACTCAATCCTCTCTCACTCTAGACTAGAGTCTCTCAATCCTCACTCAGTCTCGTCTAGAGTCTCTCACTCCTCTCTCCCTCTCGACTAGAGTCTCTCAATCCTCTCTCCCTCTCGACTGGTGTCTCTAAATCCTCTCTGTCTCTCCGACTAGAGTCTCTCAATCCTCTCTCACTCTAGACTAGTGTCTCTCAATCCTCTCTCAGTCTCGACTAGAGTCTCTCAATCCTCTCTCACTCTCGACTGGTGCCTTTCAATCCTGTCTCCCTCTCGACTGGTGTCTCTCAATCCTCTCTCACTCTCGACTAGAGTCTTTCAATCCTCTCTCGACTAGAGTCTTTCCACCCTCTCTCCCTCTCGACTAGAGTCTCTCAATCCTCTCACACTCTCGGCTGGTGTCTCTCAATCCTCTCTCACTCTCGACTGGTGTCTCTCAATCCTCTCTAGCTCTCGACTGGTGTCTCTCAATCCTCTCTCACTCTCGATTGGTGTCTCTCAATCCTCTCTCACTCTCGACTGGTGTCTCTCAATCCTCTCTCACTCTCGACTGGTGTCTCTCAATCCTGTCTCCCTCTCGACTGGTGTCTCTCAATCCTCTCTCACTCTCGACTATAATCTCTCAATCCTCTCTCCCTCTCGACTAGAGTCTATCAATCCTCTCACACTCTCAGCTGGTGTCTCTCAATCCTCTCTCACTCTCGACTGGTGTCTCTCAATCCTCTCTAGCTCTCGACTGGTGTCTCTCAATCCTCTCTCACTCTCGATTGGTGTCTCTCAATCCTCTCCCACTATCGACTGCTGTCTCTCAATCCTCTCTCACTCTCGACTAGAGTCTCTCAATCCTCTCTCACTCTCGACTAGAGTCTCTCAATCCTCTCTCGCTCTCTGCTAGAGTCTCTCAATCCTCTCACTCTTGAGTGGTGTTTCTCAATCCTCTCTCACTCTCGACTGGTGTCTCTCAATCCTCTCTCACTCTCGACTAGAGTCTCTCAATTCTCTCTCACTGTCGACTAGTCTCTCAATCCTCTCTCACTCTCGAATGGTGTCTCTCAATCCGCTCTCACCCTCGACTGGTGTCTCTCAATCCACTCTCACTCTCGACTAGAGTCTCTCAATCCTCTCTCACTCTCAACTGGAGTCTCTGAATCGTCACTCACTCTCGACTAGAGTCTCTCAATCCTCTCTCACTCTCGACTAGAGTCTCTCAATCCTCTCCCACTCTCGACTGGTGTCTCTCAATCCACTCTTGCTCTCGACTGGTGTCTCTCATTCCTCTTTCACTCCCGACTGGTGTCTCTCAATCCTCTCTCACTCTCGACTGGTGTCTCTCAATCCTCTCTCACTCTCGAATGGTGTCTCTCAATCCACTCTCACTCTCGACTCGAGTCTCTCAATTCTCTCTCACTCTCGACTAGAGTCACTCAATCCACAGTCACTCTCAACTAGAGTCTCTCAATCCATTCTCACTCTCGACTAGAGTCTCTCAATCCTTTTTCCCTCTCGACTGGTGTCTCTCAATCCTCTCTCACTCTCGACTAGAGTCTCTCAAACCTCTCTCACTCTCGACTGGAGTCTCTCAATCCTCTCTCACTCTCGACTAGAGTCTCTCAATCCTCTCTCACTCTCGACTGGTGTCTCTCAATCCTCTCTCGCTCTCGACTGGTGTCTCACAATCCTCTCCCACTCTAGACTAGAGTCTCTCAATCCTCTCTCACTCTCGACTGGTGTCTCTCAATCCGCTCTCACTCTTGACTGGAGTCTCTCAATCCTCTCTCGCTCTCGACCAGAGTCTCTCATTCCTCTCTCGCTCTCGACTGGTGTCTCTCAATCCTCTATCCCTCTCGACTGGTGTCTCTCAATCCTCTCTCACTCTCGACTGTTGTCTCTCAATCATCTCTCACTCTCGACTAGAGTCTCTCAATCGTATCTCACTCTCGACTGGTGTCTCTGAATCCTCTCTCACTCTCGACTAGAATCTCTCAATCCTCTCTCGCTCCCGACTTGTGTCTCTCAATCCTCTCTCACTCTCGACTAGAGTCTCTCAATCCTCTCTCACTCTCGACTAGAGTCTATCAATCCTCTCGCATTCTGGACAAGAGTCTCTCAATTCTCTCTCACTCTCGACTAGAGTCTCTCAATCCTCTCCCACTCTCGACATGGGTCTCTCAATCCTCTCCCACTCTCGACTGGTGTCTTTCAATCCTCTCTCACTCTCGACTGGTGTCCCTCAATCCTCTCTCACTCTCGACTGGAGTCTCTCAATCCTCTCTCACTCTCAAATGGAGTCTCTCAATCCGCTCTCACTCTCGACTAGAGTCTCTCAACCCTCCCTCGCTCTCGATAGGTGTCCCTCAATCCTCTCTCGCTCTCGAGTGGGGTCTCTCAATCCTCTCTCACTCTCGACTGGTGTCTCTGAATCCTGTCTCACTCTCGACTAGAGTCTCTCAATCCTCTCCCACTCTCGACTGGTGTCTCTCAATCCTCTCCCACTCTCGACTGGTGTCTTTCAATCCTCGCTCACTCTCGACTGGTGTCCCTCAATACTCTGTCACTCTCGACTGGTGCCTCTCAATCCTCTCTCACTCTCGACTGGTGTCTCACAATCCTCTCTCCCTCTCGACTGGTGTCTCTCAATCCACTCTCACTCTCGACTAGAGTCTCTCAATCCTCTCTCACTCTCGACCGATGTCTCTCAATCCTCTCTCGCTCTCGACTGGGGTCTCTCAATTCTCTCTCACTCTCGACTAGAGTCTCTCAATCCTCTCTCACTCACGACTAGAGTCTCTCAATCCTCTCACTCTCGACTAGAGTCTCTCAATCCTCTCTCCCTCTCCACTGGTGTCTCTCAATCCTCTCTCACTCTCGACTAGAGTCTCTCAATCCTCTCTCAGTCTCGGCTAAAGTCTCTCACTCCTCTCTCCCTCTCGACTAGAGTCTCTCAATCCTCTCTCCCCCTCGACTGGTGTCTCTCAATCCTCTCTCTCTCTCGATTAGAGTCACTCAATCCTCTCTCACTCTAGACTAGAGTCTATCAATCCTCTCTCAGTCTCGTCTAGAGTCTCTCACTCCTCTCTCCCTCTCGACTAGAGTCTCTCAATCCTCTCTCCCTCTCGACTGGTGTCTCTAAATCCTCTCTGTCTCTCCGACTAGAGTCTCTCAATCCACTCTCACTCTAGACTAGTGTCTCTCAATCCTCTCTCAGTCTCGACTAGAGTCTCTCAATCCTCTCTCACTCTCGACTGGTGCCTTTCAATCCTGTCTCCCTCTCGACTGGTGTCTCTCAATCCTCTCTCACTCTCGACTAGAGTCTTTCAATCCTCTCTCGACTAGAGTCTTTCCACCCTCTCTCCCTCTCGACTAGAGTCTCTCAATCCTCTCACACTCTCGGCTGGTGTCTCTCAATCCTCTCTAGCTCTCGACTGGTGTCTCTCAATCCTCTCTCACTCTCGATTGGTGTCTCTAAATCCTCTCTCACTCTCGACTGGTGTCTCTCAATCCTCTCTCACTCTCGACTGGTGTCTCTCAATCCTGTCTCCCTCTCGACTGGTGTCTCTCAATCCTCTCTCACTCTCGACTAGAGTCTCTCAATCCTCTCTCCCTCTCGACTAGAGTCTATCAATCCTCTCACACTCTCAGCTGGTGTCTCTCAATCATCTCTCACTCTCGACTGGTGTCTCTCAATCCTCTCTAGCTCTCGACTGGTGTCTCTCAATCCTCTCTCACTCTCGATTGGTGTCTCTCAATCCTCTCTCACTCTCGACTGCTGTCTCTCAATCCTCTCTCACTCTCGACTAGAGTCTCTCAATCCTCTCTCACTCTCGACTAGAGTCTCTCAATCCTCTCTCGCTCTCTGCTAGAGTCTCTCAATCCTCTCACTCTTGAGTGGTGTTTCTCAATCCTCTCTCACTCTCGACTGGTGTCTCTCAATCCTCTCTCACTCTCGACTAGAGTCTCTAAATGCTCTCTCACTCTCGACTAGTCTCTCAATCCTCTCTCACTCTCGAATGGTGTCTCTCAATCCGCTCTCACCCTCGACTGGTGTCTCTCAATCCACTCTCACTCTCGACTAGAGTCTCTCAATCCTCAATCAATCTCGACTGGTGTCTCTCAATCAACTCTCACTCTCGACTAGAGACTCTCAATCCACTCTCACTCCCAACTGGTGTACCTCAATCCTCCCTCACTCTCGACTAGAGTCTCTCAATCCTCTCTCACTCTTGACTGGAAACTCTCAATCCTCTCTCACGCTCGACTAGAGTCTCTCAATCCTCTCACTCTCGATTAGGGTCTCTCAATCCTCTCTCACTCTCGACTGGTGTTTCTCAATCCTCTCTCACTCTCCACTGGTGTCTCTCAAACCTCTCTCACTCTCGACTGGTGTCTCTCAATCCTCTCTCACTCTCGACTGTTGTCTCTCAATCCTCTCTCACTCTCGACTGGTGTCTCCCACTCCTCTCTCACTCTCGACCAGAGTCTCTCAATCCTCTCTCACTCTCAACTGGAGTCTCTGAATCGTCTCTCACTCTCGACTAGAGTCTCTCAATCCTCTCTCACTCTCGACTAGAGTCTCTCAATCCACTCCCACTCTCGACTGGTGTCTCTCAATCCTCTCTCACTCTCGACTAGAGTCTCTCAATCCTCTCTCACTCTCAACTGGAGTCTCTGAATCGTCTCTCCCTCTCGACTAGAGTCTCTCAATCCTCTCTCACTCTCGACTAGAGTCTCTCAATCCTCTCTCACTCTCGACTAGAGTCTCTCTATCCTCTCTCACTCTCAACTGGAGTCTCTGAATCATCTCTCACTCTCGACTAGAGTCTCTCAATCCTCTCTCACTCTCGACTAGAGTCTCTCAATCCTCTCCCACTCTCGACTGGTGTCTCTCAATCCACTCTTGCTCTCGACTGGTGTCTCTCATTCCTCTTTCACTCTCGACTGGTGTCTCTCAATCCTCTCTCACTCTCGACTGGTGTCTCTCAATCCTCTCTCACTCTCGAATGGTGTCTCTCAATCCACTCTCACTCTCGACTCGAGGCTCTCAATCCTCTCTCACTCTCGACTAGAGTCACTCAATCCACAGTCACTCTCAACTAGAGTCTCTCAATCCATTCTCACTCTCGACTAGAGTCTCTCAATCCTTTTTCCCTCTCGACTGGTGTCTCTCAATCCTCTCTCACTCTCGACTAGAGTATCTCAAACCTCTCTCGCTCTCGACTGGTGTCTCTCAATCCTCTCTCCCTATCGACTGGTGTCTCTCAATCCTCTCTCACTCTCGACTCGAGTCTCTCAATCCTCTCTCACTCTCGACTAGAGCCTCTCAATCCTCAGTCACTCTCGACTAGAGTCTCTCAATCCATTCTCACTCTTGACTATAGTCTCTCAATCCATTTTCCCTCTCGACTGGTGTCTCTCAATCCTCTCTCACTCTCGACTAGAGTCTCTCAAACCTCTCTCGCTCTCGACTGGTGTCTCTCAATCCTCTCTCCCTCTCGAATGGTGTCTCTCAATCCTCTCTCACTCTCGACTGGAGTCTCTCAATCCTCTCTCACTCTCGACTAGAGTCTCTCAATCCTCTCTCACTCTCGACTGGTGTCTCTCAATCCACTCTCGCTCTCGACTGGTGTCTCACAATCCTCTCCCACTCTAGACTAGAGTCTCTCAATCCTCTCTCACTCTCGACTGGTGTCTCTCAATCCTCTCTCACTCTTGACTGGAGTCTCTCAATCCTCTCTCGCTCTCGACTAGAGTCTCTCATTCCTCTCTCGCTCTCGACTGGTGTCTCTCAATCCTCTATCCCTCTCGACTGGTGTCTCTCAATCCTCTCTCACTCTCGACTGTTGTCTCTCAATCATCTCTCAATCTCGACTAGAGTCTCTCAATCGTATCTCACTCTCGACTGGTGTCTATCAATCCTCTCTCTCGACTAAAATCTCTCAATCCTCTCTCGCTCCCGACTTGTGTCTCTCAATCCTCTCTCACTCTCGACTAGAGTCTCTCAATCCTCTCTCACTCTCGACTAGAGTCTCACAATCCTCTCGCACTCTGGACAAGAGTCTCTCAATTCTCTCTCACTCTCGACTAGAGTCTCTCAATCCTCTCCCACTCTCGACATGGGTCTCTCAATCCTCTCCCACTCTCGACTGGTGTCTTTCAATCCTCTCTCACTCTCGACTGGTGTCCCTCAATCCTCTCTCACTCTCGACTGGTGTCTCACAATCCTCTCTCCCTCTCGACTGGAGTCTCTCAATCCTCTCTCACTCTCAAATGGAGTCTCTCAATCCGCTCTCACTCTCGACTAGAGTCTCTCAACCCTCTCTCGCTCTCGATAGGTGACCCTCAATCCTCTCTCGCTCTAGAGTGGGGTCTCTCAATCCTCTCTCACTCTCGACTGGTGTCTCTGAATCCTGTCTCACTCTCGACTAGAGTATCTCAATCCTCTCTCACTCTCGACTGGTGTCTCTCAATCCTCTCCCACTCTCGATTGGTGCCTCTCAATCCTCTCTCACTCTCGACTGGTGTCCCGCAATGCTCTCTCACTCTCGACTGGGGTCTCTCAATTCTCTCTCACTCTCGACTGGTGTCTCTAAATCCTCTCTCACTCTCGACTATAGTCTCTCAATCCTCTCACACTCGACAAGAATCTCTCAATGCTCTCTCACTCTCGACTGGTGTCTCACAATACTCTCTCCCTCTCGACTGGTGTCTCTCAATCCTCTCTCACTCTCGACTAGAGTCTCTCAATCCTCTCACTCTTGACTGGTGTTTCACAATCCTCTCTCACACTCGACTGGTGTATCTCAATCCTCTCTCACTCTCGATTAGAGTTTCTCAATGCTCTCTCACTCTCGACTAGTCTCTCAATCCTCTCTCACTCTCGACTGGTGCCTCTCAATCATCTCTCACCCTCGACTGGTGTCTCTCAATCCACTCTCACTCTCGACTAGGGTCTCTCAATCCTCTCTCACTCTCGACTGGTGTCTCACAATCAACTCTCACTCTCGACTAGAGTCTCTCAATCCTCTCTCACTATCGACTGGTGTCCCTCAATCCTCTCTCAATCTCGAGTAGAGTCTCTCAATCCTCTCACTCTCGACTAGAGTCTCTCAATCCTCTCACACTCTCGACTGGTGTTTCTCAATCCTCACTCACTCTCGACTGGTGTCTCTCAATCCTCAGTCTCGACTGGTGTCTCTCAATCCTCTCTCACTCTCGACTGGTGTTTCTCAATCCTCTCTCACTCTCGACTGGTGTCTCTCAATCCTCTCTCACTCTCGACTAGAGTCTCTCAATCCTCTAAACAATGAGAAGGATAGTAGCAGATTTCAGAAGTCAGAGACAAACAAATGGGAAGACATATGGCAGATGAAATTTAACATGTGAGAAGAATGAAGTGATGCATTTTGGTCAGAAGCATGAGGAGAAGCAGTATGGATTTGCCATGACCACGGATCCTATCCCTGAATTACTTATGGACATATTGAACTTTTAAGTAAGATGTGTTTTTTTTTAAAAGGGCATACAAGCAAAGGTTGCCTGAGGCTGTAAGATAACCACTTGCTAGAAAATTCCCATGTGGATTACTTGACCAACTAGTTCAGAGAACGGAATGCCTCACCTGAAAGGTGTGACACAGCCTACTTCAGACACAGGCACTTCAAAGGAAAAGATACAATGCAAACTGAACTGTAATTTCTTGTGGTTGAGGAGATAATGGAAAATGATTAGCATCTCAACCAAAACCACCTCCTGTTGCGTTATATCCCAGACTGTGAACATGAAATGAGTTGAAAAGAAAATAGATCCTCTCACACTCTCGACTGGTGTTTCTCAATCCTCACTCACTCTCGACTGGTGTCTCTCAATCCTCAGTCTCGACTGGTGTCTCTCAATCCTCTCTCACTCTCGACTGGTGTTTCTCAATCCTCTCTCACTCTCGACTGGTGTCTCTCAATCCTCTCTCACTCTCGACTAGAGTCTCTCAATCCTCTCTCACTCTTGACTAGAGTCTCTCAATCCACTCTCACTCTCGACTGGTGTCTCTCCATACTCCCTCACTCTCGACTGGTGTCTCTCAATCCTCTCTCAGTCTCGAATGGTGTCAATTAATCCTCTCTCACTCTCGAATGGTGTCACTCGATCCACTCTCACTCTCGACTGGTATCTCTCAATCCTCTCTCACTCTCGACTCGAGTCTTTCAATCCTCTCTCACTCTCGACTAGAGTCGCTCAATCCTCTCTCACTCTCGACTGGTGTCACTCAATCCTCTCTCAATCTCGACTAGAGTCTCTCAATCCTCTCTCACTCTCGACTGGTGTCTCTCACTCCTCTCTCACTCTCGACCAGAGTCTCTGAATCGTCTCTCACTCTCGACTAGAGTCTCTCAATCCTCTCTCACTCTCGACTAGAGTCTCTCAATCCACTCCCACTCTCGACTGGTGTCTCTCAATCCTCTCTCACTCTCGACTAGAGTCTCTCAATCCTCTCTCACTCTCAACTGGAGTCTCTGAATCGTCTCTCCCTCTCGACTAGAGTCTCTCAATCCTCTCTCACTCTCGACTAGAGTCTCTCAATCCTCTCTCACTCTCGACTAGAGTCTCTCTATCCTCTCTCACTCTCAACTGGAGTCTCTGAATCATCTCTCACTCTCGACTAGAGTCTCTCAATCCTCTCTCACTCTCGACTAGAGTCTCTCAATCCTCTCCCACTCTCGACTGGTGTCTCTCAATCCACTCTTGCTCTCGACTGGTGTCTCTCATTCCTCTTTCACTCTCGACTGGTGTCTCTCAATCCTCTCTCACTCTCGACTGGTGTCTCTCAATCCTCTCTCACTCTCGAATGGTGTCTCTCAATCCACTCTCACTCTCGACTCGAGGCTCTCAATCCTCTCTCACTCTCGACTAGAGTCACTCAATCCACAGTCACTCTCAACTAGAGTCTCTCAATCCATTCTCACTCTCGACTAGAGTCTCTCAATCCTTTTTCCCTCTCGACTGGTGTCTCTCAATCCTCTCTCACTCTCGACTAGAGTATCTCAAACCTCTCTCGCTCTCGACTGGTGTCTCTCAATCCTCTCTCCCTATCGACTGGTGTCTCTCAATCCTCTCTCACTCTCGACTCGAGTCTCTCAATCCTCTCTCACTCTCGACTAGAGCCTCTCAATCCTCAGTCACTCTCGACTAGAGTCTCTCAATCCATTCTCACTCTTGACTATAGTCTCTCAATCCATTTTCCCTCTCGACTGGTGTCTCTCAATCCTCTCTCACTCTCGACTAGAGTCTCTCAAACCTCTCTCGCTCTCGACTGGTGTCTCTCAATCCTCTCTCCCTCTCGAATGGTGTCTCTCAATCCTCTCTCACTCTCGACTGGAGTCTCTCAATCCTCTCTCACTCTCGACTAGATTCTCTCAATCCTCTCTCACTCTCGACTAGAGTCTCTCAATCCACTCTCGCTCTCGACTGGTGTCTCACAATCCTCTCCCACGCTAGACTAGAGTCTCTCAATCCTTTCTCACTCTCGACTGGTGTCTCTCAATCCTCTCTCACTCTTGACTGGAGTCTCTCAATCCTCTCTCGCTCTCGACTAGAGTCTCTCATTCCTCTCTCGCTCTCGACTGGTGTCTCTCAATCCTCTATCCCTCTCGACTGGTGTCTCTCAATCCTCTCTCACTCTCGACTGTTGTCTCTCAATCATCTCTCAATCTCGACTAGAGTCTCTCAATCGTATCTCACTCTCGACTGGTGTCTATCAATCCTCTCTCTCGACTAAAATCTCTCAATCCTCTCTCGCTCCCGACTTGTGTCTCTCAATCCTCTCTCACTCTCGACTAGAGTCTCTCAATCCTCTCTCACTCTCGACTAGAGTCTCACAATCCTCTCGCACTCTGGACAAGAGTCTCTCAATTCTCTCTCACTCTCGACTAGAGTCTCTCAATCCTCTCCCACTCTCGACATGGGTCTCTCAATCCTCTCCCACTCTCGACTGGTGTCTTTCAATCCTCTCTCACTCTCGACTGGTGTCCCTCAATCCTCTCTCACTCTCGACTGGTGTCTCACAATCCTCTCTCCCTCTCGACTGGAGTCTCTCAATCCTCTCTCACTCTCAAATGGAGTCTCTCAATCCGCTCTCACTCTCGACTAGAGTCTCTCAACCCTCTCTCGCTCTCGATAGGTGACCCTCAATCCTCTCTCGCTCTAGAGTGGGGTCTCTCAATCCTCTCTCACTCTCGACTGGTGTCTCTGAATCCTGTCTCACTCTCGACTAGAGTATCTCAATCCTCTCTCACTCTCGACTGGTGTCTCTCAATCCTCTCCCACTCTCGATTGGTGTCTCTCAATCCTCTCTCACTCTCGACTGGTGTCCCGCAATGCTCTCTCACTCTCGACTGGGGTCTCTCAATTCTCTCTCACTCTCGACTGGTGTCTCTAAATCCTCTCTCACTCTCGACTATAGTCTCTCAATCCTCTCACACTCGACAAGAATCTCTCAATGCTCTCTCACTCTCGACTGGTGTCTCACAATACTCTCTCCCTCTCGACTGGTGTCTCTCAATCCTATCTCACTCTCGACTAGAGTCTCTCAATCCTCTCACTCTTGACTGGTGTTTCACAATCCTCTCTCACACTCGACTGGTGTATCTCAATCCTCTCTCACTCTCGATTAGAGTTTCTCAATGCTCTCTCACTCTCGACTAGTCTCTCAATCCGCTCTCACTCTCGACTGGTGCCTCTCAATCATCTCTCACCCTCGACTGGTGTCTCTCAATCCACTCTCACTCTCGACTAGGGTCTCTCAATCCTCTCTCACTCTCGACTGGTGTCTCACAATCAACTCTCACTCTCGACTAGAGTCTCTCAATCCTCTCTCACTATCGACTGGTGTCCCTCAATCCTCTCTCAATCTCGAGTAGAGTCTCTCAATCCTCTCACTCTCGACTAGAGTCTCTCAATCCTCTCACACTCTCGACTGGTGTTTCTCAATCCTCACTCACTCTCGACTGGTGTCTCTCAATCCTCAGTCTCGACTGGTGTCTCTCAATCCTCTCTCACTCTCGACTGGTGTTTCTCAATCCTCTCTCACTCTCGACTGGTGTCTCTCAATCCTCTCTCACTCTCGACTAGAGTCTCTCAATCCTCTCTCACTCTTGACTAGAGTCTCTCAATCCACTCTCACTCTCGACTGGTGTCTCTCCATACTCCCTCACTCTCGACTGGTGTCTCTCAATCCTCTCTCAGTCTCGACTGGTGTCAATTAATCCTCTCTCACTCTCGAATGGTGTCACTCGATCCACTCTCACTCTCGACTGGTATCTCTCAATCCTCTCTCACTCTCGACTCGAGTCTTTCAATCCTCTCTCACTCTCGACTAGAGTCGCTCAATCCTCTCTCACTCTCGACTGGTGTCACTCAATCCTCTCTCACTCTCGACTAGAGTCTCTCAATCCTCTCTCACTCTCGACTAGAGTCTCTCAATCCTCTCTCACTCTCGACTGTTGTCTCTCAATCCTCTCTCACTCTCGTCTGGTGTCTCACAATCCGCTCTCACTCTCGACTAGAGTCTCTACATCCTCTCTCACCCTCGACAGGTGTTTCTCAATCCTCTCTCACTCTCGAATAGAGTCTCTAAATCCTCTCTCACTCTCGACTAGAGTCTATCAATCCTCTCTCACTCTGGACAAGAGTCTCTCAATCCACTCTCACTCTCGACTGGTGTCTCTCCATACTCCCTCACTCTCGACTGGTGTCTCTCAATCCTCTCTCAGTCTCGACTGGTGTCAATTAATCCTCTCTCACTCTCGAATGGTGTCACTCGATCCACTCTCACTCTCGACTGGTATCTCTCAATCCTCTCTCACTCTCGACTCGAGTCTTTCAATCCTCTCTCACTCTAGACTGGTGTCTCTGAATCCTCTCCCACTCACGACTGGTGTCTTTCAATCCTCTCTCAATCTCGACTGGTGTCCCTCAATCCTCTCTCGCTCTCGACTGATGCCTCTCAATCCTCTCTCGCTCTCGACTGGGGTCTCTCAATTCTCTCTCACTCTCGACTAGAGTCTCTCAATCCTCTCTCACTCTCGACTAGAGTCTCTCAATCCTCTCTCAGTCTCGACTAGAGTCTCTAACTCCTCTCTCCCTCTCGACTAGAGTCTCTCAATCCTCTCTCCCTCTCGACTGGTGTCTCTCAATCCTCTCTGTCACTCTCGAATAGAGTCTCTCAATCCTCTCTCACACTAGACTAGTGTCTCTCAATCCTCTCTCAGTCTCGACTAGAGTCTCTCAATCCTCTCTCACTCTCGACTGGTGTCTTTCAATCCTCTCTCCCTCTCGACTGGTGTCTCTCAATCTTCTCTCACTCTCGACTAGAGTCTTTCAATCCTCTCTCGACTAGAGTCTCTCCACCCTCTCTCCCTCTCGACTAGAGTCTCTCAATCCTCTCACACTCTCGGCTGGTGTCTCTCAATCCTCTCTCACTCTCGGCTGGTGTCTCTCAATCCTCTCTAGCTCTCGACTGGTGTCTCTCAATCCTCTCTCACTCTCGATTGGTGTCTCTCAATCCTCTCTCACTCTCGACTGGTCTCACTCAATCCTCTCTCACTCTCGACTGGTGTCTATCAATCCTGTCTCCAACTCGACTGGTGTCTCTCAATCCTCTCTCACTCTCGAGTAGAGTCTTTCAATCCTCTCTCGACTAGAGTCTCTCAATCCTCTCTCCCTCTCGACTAGAGTCTCTCAATCCTCTCACACTCTCGGCTTGTGTCTCTCAATCCTCTCTCACTCTCGACTGGTGTCTCTTAATCCTCTCTAGATCTCGACTGGTGTCTCTCAATCCTCTCTCACTCTCGTTTGGTGTCTCTCAATCCTCTCTCACTCTCGACTGGTGTCTCTCAATCCTCTCCCACTCTCGACTAGAGTCTCTCAATCCTCTCTCACTCTCGACTAGAGTCTCTCAATCCTCTCTCGCTCTCGGCTAGAGTCTCTCAATCCTCTCACTCTTGACTGGTGTTTCTCAATCCTCTTTCACTCTCGACTGGTGTCTCTCAATCCTCTCTCACTCACGACTAGAGTCTCCCAATGCTCTCTCACTCTCGACTAGTCTCTCAATCCTCTCTCACTCTCGAATGGTGTCTCTCAATCGTCTCTCACCCTCGACTGGTGTCTCTCAATCCACTCTCACTCTCGACTCGAGTCTCTCAATCCTCTCTCACTCTCGACTAGAGTCACTCAATCCACAGTCACTCTCAACTAGAGTCTCTCAATCCATTCTCACTCTCGACTAGAGTCTCTCAATCCTTTTTCCCTCTCGACTGGTGTCTCTCAATCCTCTCTCACTCTCGACTAGAGTCTCTCAAACCACTATCGCTCTAGACTGGTGTCTCTCAATCCTCTCTCCCTCTCGACTGGTGTCTCTCAATCCTCTCTCACTCTCGACTCGAGTCTCTCAATCCTCAGTCACTCTCGACTAGAGTCTCTCAATCCATTCTCACTCTCGACTATAGTCTCTCAACCCTTTTTCCCTCTCGACTGGTGTCTCTCAATCCTCTCTCACTCTCGACTAGAGTCTCTCAAACCTCTCTCGCTCTCGACCGTTGCCTCTCAATCCTCTCTCCCTCTCGACTGGTGTCTCTCAATCCTCTCTCACTCTCGAATGGAGTCTCTCAAATCCTCTCTCACTCTCAACTAGAGACTCACAAACCTCTCTCACTCTCGACTGGTGTCTCTCAATCCTCTCTCGCTCTCGACTGGTGTCTCACAATCCTCTCCCACTCTCGACTAGAGTCTCTCAATCCATTCTCACTCTCGACTGGTGTCTCTCAACCCTCTCTCGCTCTCGACTAGAGTCTCTCATTCCTCTCTCGCTCTCGACTGGTGTCTCTCAATCCTCTCTCCCTCTCGACTGGTGTCACTCAATCCTCTCTCACTGTCGACTGGTGTCTCTCAATCATCTCTCACTCTCGACTAGAGTCTCTCAATCCTCTCTCATTCTCGACTAGAGTTCCTCAATCGTATCTCACTCTCGACTGGTGTCTCTCAATCCTCTCTCACTCTCGACTAGAATCTCTCAATCCTCTCTCGCTCTCGACTGGTGTCTCTCAATCCTCTCTCACTCTCGACTAGAGTCTCTCAATCCTCTCTCACTCTCGACTAGAGTTTCTCAATCCTCTCGCACTCTGGACAAGAGTCTCTCAATTCTCTCTCACTCTCGACTAGAGTCTCTCAATCCTCTCCCACTCTCGACTGGAGCCTCTCAATCCTCTCTCACTATCGACTGGTGTCCCTCAATCCTCTCTCAATCTCGAGTAGAGTCTCTCAATCCTCTCACTCTCGACTAGAGTCTCTCAATCCTCTCACACTCTCGACTGGTGTTTCTCAATCCTCACTCACTCTCGACTGGTGTCTCTCAATCCTCAGTCTCGACTGGTGTCTCTCAATCCTCTCTCACTCTCGACTGGTGTTTCTCAATCCTCTCTCACTCTCGACTGGTGTCTCTCAATCCTCTCTCACTCTCGACTAGAGTCTCTCAATCCTCTCTCACTCTTGACTAGAGTCTCTCAATCCACTCTCACTCTCGGCTAGGGTCTCTCAATCCTCTCTCACTCTCGACTGGTGTCTCTCAATCAACTCTCACTCTCGACTAGAGTCTCTCAATCCTCTCTCACTATCGACTGGTGTCCCTCAATCCTCTCTCAATCTCGAGTAGAGTCTCTCAATCCTCTCACTCTCGACTAGAGTCTCTCAATCCTCTCACACTCTCGACTGGTGTTTCTCAATCCTCACTCACTCTCGACTGGTGTCTCTCAATCCTCAGTCTCGACTGGTGTCTCTCAATCCTCTCTCACTCTCGACTGGTGTTTCTCAATCCTCTCTCACTCTCGACTGGTGTCTCTCAATCCTCTCTCACTCTCGACTAGAGTCTCTCAATCCTCTCTCACTCTTGACTAGAGTCTCTCAATCCACTCTCACTCTCGACTGGTGTCTCTCCATCCTCCCTCACTCTCGACTGGTGTCTCTCAATCCTCTCTCAGTCTCGACTGGTGTCAATTAATCCTCTCTCACTCTCGAATGGTGTCACTCGATCCACTCTCACTCTCGACTGGTATCTCTCAATCCTCTCTCACTCTCGACTCGAGTCTTTCAATCCTCTCTCACTCTCGACTAGAGTCGCTCAATCCTCTCTCACTCTCGACTGGTGTCACTCAATCCTCTCTCACTCTCGACTAGAGTCTCTCAATTCTCTCTCACTCTCGACTAGAGTCTCTCAATCCTCTCTCACTCTCGACTGGTGTCTCTCAATCCTCTCTCACTCTCGTCTGGTGTCTCACAATCCGCTCTCACTCTCGACTAGAGTCTCTACATCCACTCTCACCCTCGACAGGTGTTTCTCAATCCTCTCTCACTCTCGAATAGAGTCTCTAAATCCTCTCTCACTCTCGACTAGAGTCTATCAATCCTCTCTCACTCTGGACAAGAGTCTCTCAATTCTCTCTCACTCTCGACTAGAGTCTCTCAATCCTCTCCCACTCCAGACTGGTGTCTCTCAATCCTCTCCCACTCACGACTGGTGTCTTTCAATCCTCTCTCAATCTCGACTGGTGTCCCTCAATACTCTCTCACTCTCGACTGGTGTCTCTCAATCCTCTCTCACTCTCGACTGGTGTCTCACAATCCTCTCTCCCTCTCGACTGGTGTCTCTCAATCCGCTCTCACTGTCGACTAGAGTCTCTCAATCCTCTCTCGCTCTCGACTGATGTCTCTCAATCCTCTCTCGCTCTCGACTGGGGTCTCTCAATTCTCTCTCACTCTCGACTAGAGTCTATCAATCCTCTCTCACTCTCGAATAGAGTCTCTCAATCCTCTCTCAGTCTCGACTAGAGTCTCTAACTCCTCTCTCCCTCTCGATTAGAGTCTCTCAATCCTCTCTCCCTCTCGACTGGTGTCTCTCAATCCTCTCTGTCTCTCTCGACTAGAGTCTCTCAATCCTCTCTCACTCTAGACTAGTGTCTCTCAATCCTCTCTCAGTCTCGACTAGAGTCTCTCAATCCTCTCTCACTCTCGACTGGTGTCTTTCAATCCTCTCCCCCTCTCGACTGGTGTCTCTCAATCTTCTCTCACTCTCGACTAGAGTCTTTCAATCCTCTCTCGACTAGAGTCTCTCCACCCTCTCTCCCTCTCGACTAGAGTCTCTCAATCCTCTCACACTCTCGGCTGGTGTCTCTCAATCCTCTCTCACTCTCGATTGGTGTCTCTCAATCCTCTCTCACTCTCGACTGGTCTCTCTCAATCCTCTCTCACTCTCGACTGGTGTCTATCAATCCTGTCTCCCTCTCGACTGGTGTCTCTCAATCCTCTCTCACTCTCGAGTAGAGTCTTTCAATCCTCTCTCGACTAGAGTCTCTCAATCCTCTCTCCCTCTCGACTAGAGTCTCTCAATCCTCTCACACTCTCGGCTTGTGTCTCTCAATCCTCTCTCACTCTCGACTGGTGTCTCTTAATCCTCTCTAGCTCTCGACTGGCGTCTCTCAATCCTCTCTCACTCTCGATTGGTGTCTCTCAATCCTCTCTCACTCTCGACTGGTGTCTCTCAATCCTCTCTCACTCTCGACTAGAGTCTCTCAATCCTCTCTCACTCTCGACTAGAGTCTCTCAATCCTCTCTCGCTCTCGGCTAGAGTCTCTCAATCCTCTCACTCTTGACTGGTGTTTCTCAATCCTCTTTCACTCTCGACTGGTGTCTCTCAATCCTCTCTCACTCACGACTAGAGTCTCTCAATGCTCTCTCACTCTCGACTAGTCTCTCAATCCTCTCTCACTCTCGAATGGTGTCTCTCAATCGTCTCTCACCCTCGACTGGTGTCTCTCAATCCACTCTCACTCTCGACTAGAGACTCTCAATCCTCTCTCACTCTCCACTGGTGTCCCTCAATCCTCCCTCACTCTCGACTAGAGTCTCTCAATCCTCTCTCACTCTTGACTGGAGTCTCTCAATCCTCTCTCACTCTCGACTAGAGTCTCTCAATCATCTCACTCTCGACTAGGGTCTCTCAAATCCTCTCACTCTCGACTGGTGTTTCTCAATCCTCTCTCACTCTCGACTGGTGTCTCTCAATCCTCTCTCACTCTCGACTAGAGTCTCTCAATTCTCTCTCACTCTCGACTAGAGTCTCTCAATCCACTCTTGCTCTCGACTGGTGTCTCTCAATCCTCTCTCACTCTCGACTGGTGTCTCTCAATCCTCTCTCACTCTCGACTGGTGTCTCTCAATCCTCTCTCACTCTCGAATGGTGTCTCTCAATCCACTCTCACTCTCGACTCGAGTCTCTCAATCCTCTCTCACTCTCGACTAGAGTCACTCAATCCACAGTCACTCTCAACTAGAGTCTCTCAATTCATTCTCACTCTCGACTAGAGTCTCTCAATCCTTTTTCCCTCTCGACTGGTGTCTCTCAATCCTCTCTCACTCTCGACTAGAGTCTCTCAAACCACTATCGCTCTAGACTGGTGTCTCTCAATCCTCTCTCCCTCTCGACTGGTGTCTCTCAATCCTCTCTCACTCTCGACTAGAGTCACTCAATCCACAGTCACTCTCAACTAGAGTCTCTCAATTCATTCTCACTCTCGACTAGAGTCTCTCAACCCTTTTTCCCTCTCGACTGGTGTCTCTCAATCCTCTCTCACTCTCGACTAGAGTCTCTCAAACCTCTCTCGCTCTCGACTGGTGTCTCTCAATCCTCTCTCCCTCTCGACTGGTGTCTCTCAATCCTCTCTCACTCTCGACTGGTGTCTCTCAATCCTCTCTCGCTCTCGACTGGTGTCTCACAATCCTCTCCCACTCTCGACAAGAGTCTCTCAATCCTTTCTCACTCTCGACTGGTGTCTCTCAACCCTCTCTCACTCTTGACTGGAGTCTCTCAATCCTCTCTCGCTCTCGACTAGAGTCTCTCATTCCTCTCTCGCTCTCGACTGGTGTCTCTCAATCCTCTCTCCCTCTCGACTGGTGTCACTCAATCCTCTCTCACTGTCGACTGGTGTCTCTCAATCATCTCTCACTCTCGACTAGAGTCTCTCAATCCTCTCTCAATCTCGACTAGAGTTCCTCAATCGTATCTCACTCTCGACTGGTGTCTCTCAATCCTCTCTCACTCTCGACTAGAATCTCTCAATCCTCTCTCGCTCTCGACTGGTGTCTCTCAATCCTCTCTCACTCTCGACTAGACTCTCTCAATCCTCTCTCACTCTCGACTAGAGTCTCTCAATCCTCTCGCACTCTGGACAAGAGTCTCTCAATTCTCTCTCACTCTCGACTAGAGTCTCTCAATCGTCTCACTCTTGACTGGTGTTTCTCAAACCTCTTTCACTCTCGACTGGTGTCTCTCAATCCTCTCTCACTCACGACTAGAGTCTCTCAATGCTCTCTCACTCTCGACTAGTCTCTCAATCCTCTCTCACTCTCGAATGGTGTCTCTCAATCGTCTCTCACCCTCGACTGGTGTCTCTCAATCCACTCTCACTCTCGACTAGAGACTCTCAATCCTCTCTCACTCTCAACTGGTGTCCCTCAATCCTCCCTCACTCTCGACTAGAGTCTCTCAATCCTCTCTCACTCTTGACTGGAGTCTCTCAATCCTCTCTCACTCTCGACTAGAGTCTCTCAATCATCTCACTCTCGACTAGGGTCTCTCAAATCCTCTCACTCTCGACTGGTGTTTCTCAATCCTCTCTCACTCTCGACTGGTGTCTCTCAATCCTCTCTCACTCTCGACTAGAGTCTCTCAATTCTCTCTCACTCTCGACTAGAGTCTCTCAATCCACTCTTGCTCTCGACTGGTGTCTCTCAATCCTCTCTCACTCTCGACTGGTGTCTCTCAATCCTCTCTCACTCTCGACTGGTGTCTCTCAATCCTCTCTCACTCTCGAATGGTGTCTCTCAATCCACTCTCACTCTCGACTCGAGTCTCTCAATCCTCTCTCACTCTCGACTAGAGTCACTCAATCCACAGTCACTCTCAACTAGAGTCTCTCAATTCATTCTCACTCTCGACTAGAGTCTCTCAATCCTTTTTCCCTCTCGAATGGTGTCTCTCAATCCTCTCTCACTCTCGACTAGAGTCTCTCAAACCACTATCGCTCTAGACTGGTGTCTCTCAATCCTCTCTCCCTCTCGACTGGTGTCTCTCAATCCTCTCTCACTCTCGACTCGAGTCTCTCAATCCTCAGTCACTCTCGGCTAGAGTCTCTCAATCCATTCTCACTCTCGGCTATAGTCTCTCAACCCTTTTTCCCTCTCGACTGGTGTCTCTCAATCCTCTCTCACTCTCGACTAGAGTCTCTCAAACCACTCTCGCTCTCGACTGGTGTCTCTCAATCCTCTCTCCCTCTCGACTGGTGTCTCTCAATCCTCTCTCACTCTCGACTGGTGTCTCTCAATCCTCTCTCGCTCTCGACTGGTGTCTCACAATCCTCTCCCACTCTCGACTAGAGTCTCTCAATCCTTTCTCACTCTCGACTGGTGTCTCTCAACCCTCTCTCACTCTTGACTGGAGTCTCTCAATCCTCTCGCGCTCTCGACTAGAGTCTCTCATTCCTCTCTCGCTCTCGACTGGTGTCTCTCAATCCTCTCTCCCTCTCGACTGGTGTCTCTCAATCCTCTCTCACTGTCGACTGGTGTCTCTCAATCATCTCTCACTCTCGACTAGAGTCTCTCAATCCTCTCTCATTCTCGACTAGAGTTCCTCAATCGTATCTCACTCTCGACTGGTGTCTCTCAATCCTCTCTCACTCTCGACTAGAGTCTGTCAATCCTCTTTCACTCTCGACTAGAGTGTCTCAATCCTCTCTCACTCTCGACAAGAGTGTCTCAATCCTCTCCCACACTCCACTGGTGTCTCTCAATCCTCTCCCACTCTCGACTGGTGTCTCTCAATCCTCTCTCACTCTCGACTGGTGTCCCTCAATGCTCTCTCACTCTCGACTAGAGTCTCTCAATTCTCTCTCACTCTCGACTAGAGTCTCTCAATCCACTCTTGCTCTCGACTGGTGTCTCTCAATCCTCTCTCACTCTCGACTGGTGTCTCTCAATCCTCTCTCACTCTCGACTGGTGTCTCTCAATCCTCTCTCACTCTCGAATGGTGTCTCTCAATCCACTCTCACTCTCGACTCGAGTCTCTCAATCCTCTCTCACTCTCGACTAGAGTCACTCAATCCACAGTCACTCTCAACTAGAGTCTCTCAATTCATTCTCACTCTCGACTAGAGTCTCTCAATCCTTTTTCCCTCTCGACTGGTGTCTCTCAATCCTCTCTCACTCTCGACTAGAGTCTCTCAAACCACTATCGCTCTAGACTGGTGTCTCTCAATCCTCTCTCCCTCTCGACTGGTGTCTCTCAATCCTCTCTCACTCTCGACTAGAGTCACTCAATCCACAGTCACTCTCAACTAGAGTCTCTCAATTCATTCTCACTCTCGACTAGAGTCTCTCAACCCTTTTTCCCTCTCGACTGGTGTCTCTCAATCCTCTCTCACTCTCGACTAGAGTCTCTCAAACCTCTCTCGCTCTCGACTGGTGTCTCTCAATCCTCTCTCCCTCTCGACTGGTGTCTCTCAATCCTCTCTCACTCTCGACTGGTGTCTCTCAATCCTCTCTCGCTCTCGACTGGTGTCTCACAATCCTCTCCCACTCTCGACAAGAGTCTCTCAATCCTTTCTCACTCTCGACTGGTGTCTCTCAACCCTCTCTCACTCTTGACTGGAGTCTCTCAATCCTCTCTCGCTCTCGACTAGAGTCTCTCATTCCTCTCTCGCTCTCGACTGGTGTCTCTCAATCCTCTCTCCCTCTCGACTGGTGTCACTCAATCCTCTCTCACTGTCGACTGGTGTCTCTCAATCATCTCTCACTCTCGACTAGAGTCTCTCAATCCTCTCTCAATCTCGACTAGAGTTCCTCAATCGTATCTCACTCTCGACTGGTGTCTCTCAATCCTCTCTCACTCTCGACTAGAATCTCTCAATCCTCTCTCGCTCTCGACTGGTGTCTCTCAATCCTCTCTCACTCTCGACTAGACTCTCTCAATCCTCTCTCACTCTCGACTAGAGTCTCTCAATCCTCTCGCACTCTGGACAAGAGTCTCTCAATTCTCTCTCACTCTCGACTAGAGTCTCTCAATCGTCTCACTCTTGACTGGTGTTTCTCAAACCTCTTTCACTCTCGACTGGTGTCTCTCAATCCTCTCTCACTCACGACTAGAGTCTCTCAATGCTCTCTCACTCTCGACTAGTCTCTCAATCCTCTCTCACTCTCGAATGGTGTCTCTCAATCGTCTCTCACCCTCGACTGGTGTCTCTCAATCCACTCTCACTCTCGACTAGAGACTCTCAATCCTCTCTCACTCTCAACTGGTGTCCCTCAATCCTCCCTCACTCTCGACTAGAGTCTCTCAATCCTCTCTCACTCTTGACTGGAGTCTCTCAATCCTCTCTCACTCTCGACTAGAGTCTCTCAATCATCTCACTCTCGACTAGGGTCTCTCAAATCCTCTCACTCTCGACTGGTGTTTCTCAATCCTCTCTCACTCTCGACTGGTGTCTCTCAATCCTCTCTCACTCTCGACTAGAGTCTCTCAATTCTCTCTCACTCTCGACTAGAGTCTCTCAATCCACTCTTGCTCTCGACTGGTGTCTCTCAATCCTCTCTCACTCTCGACTGGTGTCTCTCAATCCTCTCTCACTCTCGACTGGTGTCTCTCAATCCTCTCTCACTCTCGAATGGTGTCTCTCAATCCACTCTCACTCTCGACTCGAGTCTCTCAATCCTCTCTCACTCTCGACTAGAGTCACTCAATCCACAGTCACTCTCAACTAGAGTCTCTCAATTCATTCTCACTCTCGACTAGAGTCTCTCAATCCTTTTTCCCTCTCGAATGGTGTCTCTCAATCCTCTCTCACTCTCGACTAGAGTCTCTCAAACCACTATCGCTCTAGACTGGTGTCTCTCAATCCTCTCTCCCTCTCGACTGGTGTCTCTCAATCCTCTCTCACTCTCGACTCGAGTCTCTCAATCCTCAGTCACTCTCGACTAGAGTCTCTCAATCCATTCTCACTCTCGGCTATAGTCTCTCAACCCTTTTTCCCTCTCGACTGGTGTCTCTCAATCCTCTCTCACTCTCGACTAGAGTCTCTCAAACCACTCTCGCTCTCGACTGGTGTCTCTCAATCCTCTCTCCCTCTCGACTGGTGTCTCTCAATCCTCTCTCACTCTCGACTGGTGTCTCTCAATCCTCTCTCGCTCTCGACTGGTGTCTCACAATCCTCTCCCACTCTCGACTAGAGTCTCTCAATCCTTTCTCACTCTCGACTGGTGTCTCTCAACCCTCTCTCACTCTTGACTGGAGTCTCTCAATCCTCTCGCGCTCTCGACTAGAGTCTCTCATTCCTCTCTCGCTCTCGACTGGTGTCTCTCAATCCTCTCTCCCTCTCGACTGGTGTCTCTCAATCCTCTCTCACTGTCGACTGGTGTCTCTCAATCATCTCTCACTCTCGACTAGAGTCTCTCAATCCTCTCTCATTCTCGACTAGAGTTCCTCAATCGTATCTCACTCTCGACTGGTGTCTCTCAATCCTCTCTCACTCTCGACTAGAGTCTGTCAATCCTCTTTCACTCTCGACTAGAGTGTCTCAATCCTCTCTCACTCTCGACAAGAGTGTCTCAATCCTCTCCCACACTCCACTGGTGTCTCTCAATCCTCTCCCACTCTCGACTGGTGTCTCTCAATCCTCTCTCACTCTCGACTGGTGTCCCTCAATGCTCTCTCACTCTCGACTGGGGTCTCTCAATACTCTCTCACTCTCGACTAGAGTCTCTCAATCCTCAGTCACATTCGACTAGAGTCTCTCAATCCATTCTCACTCTCGACTGGTGTCTCTCAATCCTCTTTCCCTCTCGACTAGAGTCTCTCAATCCTCTCTCAGTCTCGACTAGAATCTCTCACTCCTCTCTCCCTCTCGAGTACAGTCTCTCAATCCTCTCTCACTCTCGACTCGAGTCTCTCAATCCTCTCTCACTCTCGACTAGAGTCTCTCAATCCTCAGTCACACTCGACTAGAGTCTCTCAATCCTTTCTAACTCTCGACTGTAGTCTCTCAATCCATTTTCCCTTTCGACTGGTGTCTCTCAATCCTCTCTCACTCTAGACTAGAGTCTCTCAAACCTCTCTCGCTCTCGACTAATGTCTCTCAATCCTCTCTCCCTCTCGATTGGTGTCTCTCAATCCTCTCTCACTCTCGACTTGAGTCTCTCAATCCTCTCTCACTCTTGACTAGAGTCTCTCAATCCTCTCTCACTCTCGACTAGAGTCTCTCAATCCTGTCTCATTCTCGACTAGAGTTCCTCAATCGTATCTCACTCTCGACTGGTGTCTCTCAATCCTCTCTCACTCTCAACTAGAATCTCTCAATCCTCTCTCCCTCTCGACTGGTGTCTCTCAATCCTCTCTCACTCTCGACTAGAGTCTCTCAATCCTCTCTCACTCTCGACTAGAGTCTCTCAATCCTCTCTCACTCTCGCCTAGAGACTCTCAATCCTCTCTCCCTCTCGACTGCTGTCTCTCAATCCTCTCTCACTCTCGACTAGAGTCTCTCAATCCTCTCTCAGTCTCGTCTAGAGTCTCTCACTCCTCTCTCCCTCTCGACTAGAGTCTCTCAATCCTCTCTCCCTCTCGACTGGTGTCTCTAAATCCTCTCTGTCTCTCTCGACTAGAGTCTCTCAATCCTCTCTCACTCTAGACTAGTGTCTCTCAATCCTCTCTCAGTCTCGACTAGAGTCTCTCAATCCTCTCTCATCTCGACTGGTGCCTTTCAATCCTGTCTCCCTCTCGACTGGTGTCTCTCAATCCTCTCTCACTCTCGACTAGAGTCTTTCAATCCTCTCTCGACTAGAGTCTCTCGACCCTCTCTCCCTCTCGACTAGAGTCTCTCAATCCTCTCACACTCTCGGCTGGTGTCTCTCAATCCTCTCTCACTCTCGACTGGTGTCTCTCAATCCTCTCTCACTCTCGATTGGTGTCTCTCAATCCTCTCTCACTCTCGACTGGTGTCTCTCAATCCTCTCACACTCTCGACTGGTGTCTCTCAATCCTGTCTCCCTCTCGACTGGTGTCTCTCAATCCTCTCTCAGTCTCGACTAGCGTCTCTCAATCCTCTCTCCCTCTCGACTAGAGTCTCTCAATCCTCTCACACTCCCAGCTGGTGTCTCTCAATCCTCTCTCACTCTCGACTGGTGTCTCTAAATCCTCTCTAGCTCTCGACTGGTGTCTCTCAATCCTCTCTCACTTTCGATTGGTGTCTCTCAATCCTCTCTCACTCTCGACTGCTGTCTCTCAATCCTCTCTCACTCTCGACTAGAGTATCTCAATCCAATCTCACTCTCGACTAGAGTCTCTCAATCCTCTCTCGCTCTCTGCTAGAGTCTCTCAATCCTCTCACTCTTGAGTGGTGTTTCTCAATCCTCTCCCACTCTCGACTGGTGTCTCTCAATCCTCTCTCACTCTCGACTAGAGTCTCTCAATGCTCTCTCACTCTCGACTAGTCTCTCAATCCTCTCTCACTCTCGAATGGTGTCTCTCAATCCGCTCTCACCCTCGACTGGTGTCTCTCAATCCACTCTCACTCTCGACTAGAGTCTCTCAATCCTCAATCAATCTCGACTGGTGTCTCTCAATCAACTCTCACTCACGACTAGAGACTCTCAATCCTCTCTCACTCTCAACTGGTGTACCTCAATCCTCCCTCACTCTCGACTAGAGTCTCTCAATCCTCTCTCACTCTTGACTGGAAACTCTCAATCCTCTCTCACGCTCGACTAGAGTCTCTCAATCCTCTCACTCTCGATTACGGTCTCTCAATCCTCTCTCACTCTCGACTGGTGTTTCTCAATCCTCTCTCACTCTCCACTGGTGTCTCTCAAACCTCTCTCACTCTCGACTGGTGTCTCTCAATCCTCTCTCACTCTCGACTGGTGTCTCTCAATCCTCTCTCACTCTCGACTGGTGTCTCTCACTCCTCTCTCACTCTCGACTAGAGTCTCTCAATCCTCTCTCACTCTCAACTGGAGTCTCTGAATCGTCTCTCACTCTCGACTCGAGTCTCTCAATCCTCTCTCACTCTCGACTAGAGTCTCTCAATCCTCTCCCACTCTCGACTGGTGTCTCTCAATCCTCTCTCACTCTCGACTAGAGTCTCTCAATCCTCTCTCACTCTCAACTGGAGTCTCTGAATCGTCTCTCACTCTCGACTAGAGTCTCTCAATCCTCTCTCACTCTCGACTAGAGTCTCTCAATCCTCTCTCACTCTCGACTAGAGTCTCTCAATCCTCTCTCACTCTCAACTAGAGTCTCTGAATCGTCTCTGACTCTCGACTAGAGTCTCTCAATCCTCTCTCGCTCTCGACTAGAGTCTCTGAATCGTCTCTCACTCTCGACTAGAGTCTCTCAATCCTCTCTCGCTCTGGACTAGAGTCTCTCAATCCTCTCTCACTCTCGACTAGAGTCTCTCAATCCTCTCTCACTCTCAACTGGAGTCTCTGAATCGTCTCTCACTCTCGACTAGAGTCTCTCAATCCTCTCTCACTCTCGACTAGAGTCTCTCAATCCTCTCCCACTCTCGACTGGTGTCTCTCAATCCACTCTTGCTCTCGATTGGTGTCTCTCATTCCTCTTTCACTCTCGACTGGTGTCTCTCAATCCTCTCTCACTCTCGACTGGTGTCTCTCAATCCTCTCTCACTCTCGAATGGTGTCTCTCAATCCACTCTCACTCTCGACTCGAGTCTCTCAATCCTCTCTCACTCTCGACTAGAGTCACTCAATCCACAGGCACTCTCAACTAGAGTCTCTCAATCCATTCTCACTCTCGACTAGAGTCTCTCAATCCTTTTTCCCTCTCGACTGGTGTCTCTCAATCCTCTCTCACTCTCGACTAGAGTCTCTCAAACCTCTCTCGCTCTCGACTGGTGTCTCTCAATCCTCTTTCCCTATCGACTGGTGTCTCTCAATCCTCTCTCACTCTCGACTCGAGTCTCTCAATCCTCTCTCAATCTCGACTAGAGCCTCTCAATCCTCAGTCACTCTAGACCAGAGTGTCTCAATCCATTCTCACTCTCGACTATAGTCTCTCAATCCTTTTTCCCTCTCGACTGGTGTCTCTCAATCCTCTCTCACTCTCGACTAGAGTCTCTCAAACCTCTCTCGCTCTCGACTGGTGTCTCTCAATCCTCTCTCCCTCTCGACTGGTGTCTCTCAATCCTCTCTCACTCTCGACTGGAGTCTCTCAATCCTCTCTCACTCTCGACTAGAGTCTCTCAATCCTCTCTCACTCTCGACTGGTGTCTCTCAATCCTCTCTCGCTCTCGACTGGTGTCTCACAATCCTCTCCCACTCTAGACTAGAGTCTCTCAATCCTCTCTCACTCTTGACTGGTGTCTCTCAATCCTCTCTCACTCTTGACTGGAGTCTCTCAATCCTCTCTCGCTCTCGACTAGAGTCTCTCATTCCTCTATCCCTCTCGACTGGTGTCTCTCAATCCTCTCTGACTCTCGACTGTTGTCTCTCAATCATCTCTCACTCTCGACTAGAGTCTCTCAATCGTATCTCACTCTCGACTGGTGTCTCTCAATCCTCTCTCACTCTCGACTAGAATCTCTCAATCCTCTCTCGCTCCCGACTTGTGTCTCTCAATCCTCTCTCACTCTCGACTAGAGTCTCTCAATCCTCTCTCACTCTCGACTAGAGTCTCTCAATCCTCTCCCACTCTCGACATGGGTCTCTCAATCCTCTCCCACTCTCGACTGGTGTCTTTCAATCCTCTCTCACTCTCGACTGGTGTCCCTCAATCCTCTCTCACTCTCGACTGGTGTCTCACAATCCTCTCTCCGTCTCGACTGGAGTCTCTCAATCCTCTCTCACTCTCAAATGGAGTCTCTCAATCCGCTCTCACTCTCGACTAGAGTCTCTCAACCCTCTCTCGCTCTCGATAGGTGTCTCTCAATCCTCTCTCGCTCTCGAGTGGGGTCTCTCAATCCTCTCTCAATCTCGACTCGAGTCTCTCAATCCTCTCTCAATCTCGACTAGAGCCTCTCAATCCTCAGTCACTCTCGACCAGAGTGTCTCAATCCATTCTCACTCTCGACTATAGTCTCTCAATCCTTTTTCCCTCTCGACTGGTGTCTCTCAATCCTCTCTCACTCTCGACTAGAGTCTCTCAAACCTCTCTCGCTCTCGACTGGTGTCTCTCAATCCTCTCTCCCTCTCGACTGGTGTCTCTCAATCCTCTCTCACTCTCGACTGGAGTCTCTCAATCCTCTCTCACTCTCGACTAGAGTCTCTCAATCCTTTCTCACTCTCGACTGGTGTCTCTCAATCCTCTCTCGCTCTCGACTGGTGTCTCACAATCCTCTCCCACTCTAGACTAGAGTCTCTCAATCCTGTCTCACTCTTGACTGGTGTCTCTCAATCCTCTCTCACTCTTGACTGGAGTCCCTCAATCCTCTCTCGCTCTCGACTAGAGTCTCTCATTCCTCTCTCGCTCTCGACTGGTGTCTCTCAATCCTCTATCCCTCTCGACTGGTGTCTCTCAATCCTCTCTGACTCTCGACTGTTGTCTCTCAATCATCTCTCACTCTCGACTAGAGTCTCTCAATCGTATCTCACTCTCGACTGGTGTCTCTCAATCCTCTCTCACTCTCGACTAGAATCTCTCAATCTTCTCTCGCTCCCGACTTGTGTCTCTCAATCCTCTCTCACTCGCGACTAGAGTCTCTCAATCCTCTCTCAATCTCGACTAGAGCCTCTCAATCCTCAGTCACTCTCGACCAGAGTGTCGCAATCCATTCTCACTCTCGACTATAGTCTCTCAATCCTTTTTCCCTCTCGACTGGTGTCTCTCAATCCTCTCTCACTCTCGACTAGAGTCTCTCAAACCTCTCTCGCTCTCGACTGGTGTCTCTCAATCCTCTCTCCCTCTCGACTGGTGTCTCTCAATCCTCTCTCACTCTCGACTGGAGTCTCTCAATCCTCTCTCACTCTCGACTAGAGTCTGTCAATCCTCTCTCACTCTCGACTGGTGTCTCTCAATCCTCTCTCGCTCTCGACTGGTGTCTCACAATCCTCTCCCACTCTAGACTAGAGTCTCTCAATCCTGTCTCACTCTTGACTGGCGTCTCTCAATCCTCTCTCGCTCTCGACTAGAGTCTCTCATTCCTCTCTCGCTCTCGACTGGTGTCTCTCAATCCTCTATCCCTCTCGACTGGTGTCTCTCAATCCTCTCTGACTCTCGACTGTTGTCTCTCAATCATCTCTCACTCTCGACTAGAGTCTCTCAATCGTATCTCACTCTCGACTGGTGTCTCTCAATCCTCTCTCACTCTCGACTAGAATCTCTCAATCTTCTCTCGCTCCCGACTTGTGTCTCTCAATCCTCTCTCACTCTCGACTAGAGTCTCTCAATCCTCTCTCACTCTCGACTAGAGTCTCTCAATCCTCTCCCACTCTCGACATGGGTCTCTCAATCCTCTCCCACTCTCGACATGGGTCTCTCAATCCTCTCCCACTCTCGACTGGTGTCTTTCAATCCTCTCTCACTCTCGACTGGTGTCTCACAATCCTCTCTCCCTCTCGGCTGGTGTCTCTCAATCCTCTCCCACTCTCGACTGGTGTCTCTCAATCCTCTCTCACTCTCGACTGGTGTCCCTAAATGCTCTCTCACTCTCGACTGGGGTCTCTCAATTCTCTCTCACTCTCGACTGGTGTCTCTAAATCCTCTCTCACTCTCGACTATAGTCTCTCAATCCTCTCACACTCGACAAGAATCTCTCAATGCTCTCTCACTCTCGACTGGTGTCTCACAATACTCTCTCCCTCTCGACTGGTGTCTCTCAATCCTCTCTCACTCTCGACTAGAGTCTCTCAATCCTCTCACTCTTGACTGGTGTTTCTCAATCCTCTCTCACACTCGACTGGTGTATCTCAATCCTCTCTCACTCTCGATTAGAGTTTCTCAATGCTCTCTCACTCTCGACTAGTCTCTCAATCCTCTCTCACTCTCGACTGGTGCCTCTCAATCATCTCTCACCCTCGACTGGTGTCTCTCAATCCACTCTCACTCTCGACTAGGGTCTCTCAATCCTCTCTCACTCTCGACTGGTGTCTCTCAATCAACTCTCACTCTCGACTAGAGTCTCTCAATCCTCTCTCACTATCGACTGGTGTCCCTCAATCCTCTCTCAATCTCGAGTAGAGTCTCTCAATCCTCTCACTCTCGACTAGAGTCTCTCAATCCTCTCACACTCTCGAGTGGTGTTTCTCAATCCTCACTCACTCTCGACTGGTGTCTCTCAATCCTCAGTCTCGACTGGTGTCTCTCAATCCTCTCTCACTCTCGACTGGTGTTTCTCAATCCTCTCTCAGTCTCGACTGGTGTCAATTAATCCTCTCTCACTCTCGAATGGTGTCACTCGATCCACTCTCACTCTCGACTGGTATCTCTCAATCCTCCCTCACTCTCGACTCGAGTCTTTCAATCCTCTCTCACTCTCGACGAGAGTCGCTCAATCCTCTCTCACTCTCGACTGGTGTCACTCAATCCTCTCTCACTCTCGACTAGAGTCTCTCAATCCTCTCTCACTCTCGACTAGAGTCTCTCAATCCTCTCTCACTCTCGACTGGTGTCTCTCAATCCTATCTCACTCTCGACTAGAGTCTCTCAAACCTCTCTCGCTCTCGACTGGTGTCTCTCAATCCTCTCTCCCTCTCGACTGGTGTCTCTCAATCCTCTCTCACTCTCGACTGGAGTCTCTCAATCCTCTCTCACTCTCGACTAGAGTCTCTCAATCCTCTCTCACTCTCGACTGGTGTCTCTCAATCCTCTCTCGCTCTCGACTGGTGTCTCACAATCCTCTCCCACTCTAGACTAGAGTCTCTCAATCCTCTCTCACTCTTGACTGGTGTCTCTCAATCCTCTCTCACTCTTGACTGGAGTCTCTCAATCCTCTCTCGCTCTCGACTAGAGTCTCTCATTCCTCTCTCGCTCTCGACTGGTGTCTCTCAATCCTCTATCCCTCTCGACTGGTGTCTCTCAATCCTCTCTGACTCTCGACTGTTGTCTCTCAATCATCTCTCACTCTCGACTAGAGTCTCTCAATCGTATCTCACTCTCGACTGGTGTCTCTCAATCCTCTCTCACTCTCGACTAGAATCTCTCAATCTTCTCTCGCTCCCGACTTGTGTCTCTCAATCCTCTCTCACTCTCGACTAGAGTCTCTCAATCCTCTCTCGCTCTCGACTAGAGTCTCTCAATCCTCTCCCACTCTCGACATGGGTCTCTCAATCCTCTCCCACTCTCGACATGGGTCTCTCAATCCTCTCCCACTCTCGACTGGTGTCTTTCAATCCTCTCTCACTCTCGACTGGTGTCTCACAATCCTCTCTCCCTCTCGGCTGGTGTCTCTCAATCCTCTCCCACTCTCGACTGGTGTCTCTCAATCCTCTCTCACTCTCGACTGGTGTCCCTAAATGCTCTCTCACTCTCGACTGGGGTCTCTCAATTCTCTCTCACTCTCGACTGGTGTCTCTAAATCCTCTCTCACTCTCGACTATAGTCTCTCAATCCTCTCACACTCGACAAGAATCTCTCAATGCTCTCTCACTCTCGACTGGTGTCTCACAACACTCTCTCCCTCTCGACTGGTGTCTCTCAATCCTCTCTCACTCTCGACTAGAGTCTCTCAATCCTCTCACTCTTGACTGGTGTTTCTCAATCCTCTCTCACACTCGACTGGTGTATCTCAATCCTCTCTCACTCTCGATTAGAGTTTCTCAATGCTCTCTCACTCTCGACTAGTCTCTCAATCCTCTCTCACTCTCGACTGGTGCCTCTCAATCATCTCTCACCCTCGACTGGTGTCTCTCAATCCACTCTCACTCTCGACTAGGATCTCTCAATCCTCTCTCACTCTCGACTGGTGTCTCTCAATCAACTCTCACTCTCGACTAGAGTCTCTCAATCCTCTCTCACTATCGACTGGTGTCCCTCAATCCTCTCTCAATCTCGAGTAGAGTCTCTCAATCGTCTCACTCTCGACTAGAGTCTCTCAATCCTCTCACACTCTCGACTGGTGTTTCTCAATCCTCACTCACTCTCGACTGGTGTCTCTCAATCCTCAGTCTCGACTGGTGTCTCTCAATCCTCTCTCACTCTCGACTGGTGTTTCTCAATCCTCTCTCAGTCTCGACTGGTGTCAATTAATCCTCTCTCACTCTCGAATGGTGTCACTCGATCCACTCTCACTCTCGACTGGTATCTCTCAATCCTCCCTCACTCTCGACTCGAGTCTTTCAATCCTCTCTCACTCTCGACGAGAGTCGCTCAATCCTCTCTCACTCTCGACTGGTGTCACTCAATCCTCTCTCACTCTCGACTAGAGTCTCTCAATCCTCTCTCACTCTCGACTAGAGTCTCTCAATCCTCTCTCACTCTCGACTGGTGTCTCTCAATCCTCTCTCACTCTCGTCTGGTGTCTCACAATCCGCTCTCACTCTCGACTAGAGTCTCTACATCCTCTCTCACCCTCGACAGGTGTTTCTCAATCCTCACTCACTCTCGAATAGAGTCTCTAAATCCTCTCTCACTCTCGACTAGAGTCTATCAATCCACTCTCACTCTGGACAAGAGTCTCTCAATTCTCTCTCACTCTCGACTAGAGTCTCTCAATCCTCTCCCACTCTAGACTGGTGTCTCTGAATCCTCTCCCACTCACGACTGGTGTCTTTCAATCCTCTCTCAATCTCGACTGGTGTCCCTCAATACTCTCACACTCTCGACTGGTGTCTCTCAATCCTCTCTCACTCTCGACTGGTGTCTCACAATCCTCACTCACTCTCGACTGGTGTCTCTCAATCCGCTCTCACTGTCGACTAGAGTCTCTCAATCCTCTCTTGCTCTCGACTGATGTCTCTAAATCCTCTCTCGCTCTCGACTGGGGTCTCTCAATTCTCTCTCACTCTCGACTAGAGTCTCTCAATCCTCTCTCACTCTCGACTAGAGTCTCTCAATCCTCTCACTCTCGACTAGAGTCTCTCAATCCTCTCTCACTCTCGACTAGAGACTCTCAATCCTCTCTCCCTCTCGACTGGTGTCTCTCAATCCTCTCTCACTCTCGACTAGAGTCTCTCAATCCTCTCTCACTCTCGACTAGAGTCTCTAACTCCTCTCTCCCTCTCGACTAGAGTCTCTCAATCCTCTCTCCCTCTCGACTGGTGTCTCTCAATCCTCTCTGTCTCTCTCGACTAGAGTCTCTCAATCCTCTCTCACTCTAGACTAGTGTCTCTAAATCCTCTCTCAGTCTCGACTAGAGTCTCTCAATCCTCTCTCACTCTCGACTGGTGTCTTTCAATCCTCTCTCCCTCTCGACTGGTGTCTCTCAATCCTCTCTCACTCTCGACTAGAGTCTTTCAATCCTCTCTCGACTAGAGTCTCTCCACCCTCTCTCCCTCTCGACTAGAGTCTCTCAATCCTCTCACACTCTCGACTGGTGTCTCTCAATCCTCTCTCACTCTCGACTGGTGTCTCTCAATCCTCTCTAGCTCTCGACTGGTGTCTCTCAATCCTCTCTCACTCTCGATTGGTGTCTCTCAATCCTCTCTCACTCTCGACTGGTGTCACTCAATCCTCTCTCACTCTCGACTGGTGTCTATTAATCCTGTCTCCCTCTCGACTGGTGTCTCTCAATCCTCTCTCACTCTCGAGTAGAGTCTTTCAATCCTCTCTCGACTAGAGTCTCTCAATCCTCCCTCCCTCTCGACTAGAGTCCCTCAATCCTTTCACACTCTCGGCTTGTGTCTCTCAATCCTCTCTCACTCTCGACTGGTGTCTCTTAATCCTCTCTAGCTCTCGACTGGTGTCTCTCAATCCTCTCTCACTCTCGATTGGTGTCTCTTAATCCTCTCTCACTCTCGACTGGTGTCTATCAATCCTCTCCCACTCTCGACTAGAGTCTCTCAATCCTCTCTCACTCTCGACTAGAGTCTCTCAATCCTCTCTCGCTCTCGGCTAGAGTCTCTCAATCCTCTCACTCTTGACTGGTGTTTCTCAATCCTCTTTCACTCTCGACTGGTGTCTCTCAATCCTCTCTCACTCACGACTAGAGTCTCTCAATGCTCTCTCACTCTCGACTAGTCTCTCAATCCTCTCTCACTCTCGAATGGTGTCTCTCAATCGTCTCTCACCCTCGACTGGTGTCTCTCAATCCTCTCTCACTCTCGACTAGAGACTCTCAATCCTCTCTCACTCTTGACTGGAGTCTCTCAATCCTCTCTCACTCTCGACTAGAGTCTCTCAATCATCTCACTCTCGACTAGGGTCTCTCAAATCCTCTCACTCTCGACTGGTGTTTCTCAATCCTCTCTCACTCTCGACTGGTGTCTCTCAATCCTCTCTCACTCTCGACTGGTGTCTCTCAATCCTCTCTCACTCTCGACTGGTGTCTCTCAATCATCCCTCACTCTCGACTGGTGTCTCTCAATACTCTCTCACTCTCGACTAGAGTCTCTCAATCCTCTCTCACTCTCAACTGGAGTCTCTGAATCGTCTCTCACTCTCGACTAGAGTCTCTCAATCCTCTCTCACTCTCGACTAGAGTCTCTCAATCCACTCTTGCTCTCGACTGGTGTCTCTCAATCCTCTCTCACTCTCGACTGGTGTCTCTCAATCCTCTCTCACTCTCGACTGGTGTCTCTCAATCCTCTCTCACTCTCGAATGGTGTCTCTCAATCCACTCTCACTCTCGACTCGAGGCTCTCAATCCTCTCTCACTCTCGACTAGAGTCACTCAATCCACAGTCACTCTCAACTAGAGTCTCTCAATTCATTCTCAATCTCGACTAGAGTCTCTCAATCCTTTTTCCCTCTCGACTGGTGTCTCTCAATCCTCTCTCACTCTCGACTAGAGTCTCTCAAACCACTATCGCTCTAGACTGGTGTCTCTCAATCCTCTCTCCCTCTCGACAAGTGTCTCTCAATCCTCTCTCACTCTCGACTCGAGTCTCTCAATCCTCAGTCACTCTCGACTAGAGTCTCTCAATCCATTCTCACTCTCGACTATAGTCTCTCAACCCTTTTTCCCTCTCGACTGGTGTCTCTCAATCCTCTCTCACTCTCGACTAGAGTCTCTCAAACCTCTCTCGCTCTCGACTGGTGACTCTCAATCCTCTCTCCCTCTCGACTGGTGTCTCTCAATCCTCTCTCACTCTCGACTGGAGTCTCTCAAATCCTCTCTCACTCTCGACTAGAGTCTCACAAACCTCTCTCACTCTCGACTGGTGTCTCTCAATCCTCTCTCGCTCTCGAATGGTGTCTCACAATACTCTCCCACTCTCGACTAGAGTCTCTCAATCCTTTCTCACTCTCGACTGGTGTCTCTCAACCCTCTCTCACTCTTGAATGGAGTCTCTCAATCCTCTCTCGCTCTCGACTAGAGTCTCTCATTCCTCTCTCGCTCTCGACTGGTGTCTCTCAATCCTCTCTCCCTCTCGACTGGTGTCTCTCAATCCTCTCTCACTGTCGACTGGTGTTTCTCAATCCTCTCTTCCTCTCGACTAGAGTCTTTCAATCCTCTCTCACTCCCGACTAGAGTCTCTCAATCCTCTCTCACTGTCGACTAGAGTCTCTCAATCCTCTCTCACTCTCGACTGGTTTCTCTCAATCCTCTCTCACAGTCGACTGGTGTTTCTCAATCCACTCTCACTCTCAACTAGAGTCTCTCAATCCTCTCTCACTCTCGACTGGTGTCTCTCAATCATCTCTCACTCTAGACTGAAGTCTATCAATCCTCTCTCACTCTCGACTGGTGCCTCTCAATCCACGCTCACTCGCGACTGGTATTTCTCAATCCAATCCCACTCTCGACAAGTGTCTCTCAATCCTCTCTCACTCACTCACTCTCTCACTCTTTATTCTCGACTGGAGTCTATCAACCCTCTCTCACTCACGACTGGTGTCTCTCAATCCTCTCTCGACTAGAGTCTCTCAATCCTCTCTCACTCTTGACTGGTGACTCTCAATCCTCTCTCACTCTCGACTGGTGTTTCTCAATATTCTCTCACTCTCAACCACAGTCTCTCAATCCTCTCACACTCTCGACTAGAGTCTCTCAGTCCTCTCTCACTCTCGACTAGAGTCTCTCAATCCTGTCTCCCTCTCGACTGGTGTTTCTCAATCCTCTCTCTCTCTCGATTAGAGTTTCTCAATCCTCTCTCACTCTCGACTAGATTCTCTCAATCCTCTCTCACTCTCGACTAGAGTCTCTCAGTCCTCTCTCACTCTCGACTAGAGTCTCTCAATCCTCTCTCACTCTCGACTGGTGTCTCTCAAACCACTCTCACTCTCGACTAGAGTCTCTCAATCCTCTCTCACTCTCGACTGGTGTCTCTCAATCTTCTCTCACGCTCGAATAGAGTCTCTCAATCCTCCCTCACTCTCGACTGGTGTCTCTGAATAATCTCTCAATCTCGACTGGTGTTTCTCAATCCTCTCTCTCTCTCGATTAGAGTTTCTCAATCCTCTCTAACTCTCGACTAGATTCTCTCAATCCTCTCTCACTCTCGACTAGAGTCTCTCAGTCCTCTCTCACTCTCGACTAGAGTCTCTCAATCCTCTCTCACTCTCGACTGGTGTCTCTAAATCCTCTCTCACTCTCGACTAGAGTCTCTAAAACCTCTCTCACTCTCGACTGGTGTTTTTCAATCCTCTCTCACTCACGACTGGTGTCTCTCAATCCTGTCTCACTCTCGACTAGAGCCTCTCAATCCTCTCTCACTCTCGAGTAGAGTCTCTCAATCCTCTCTCACTCTCGACTGGTGTTTCTCAATCCTCTCTCTCTCTCGATTAGAGATTCTCAATCCTCTCTCACTCTCGACTAGATTCTCTCAATCCTCTCTCACTCTCGACTAGAGTCTCTCAGTCCTCTCTCACTCTCGACTAGAGTCTCTCAATCCTCTCTCACTCTCGACTGGTGTCTCTCAAACCACTCTCACTCTTGACTAGAGTCTCTCAAACCTCTCTCACTCTCGACTGGAGTCTCTCAATCCTCTCTCACTCTCGACTGGTGTCTCTCAATCCTCTCTCACTCTCGACTGGTGTCTCTCAATCCTCTCTCACTCTCGACTGGTGTCTCTCAATCCTCTATCACTCTCGACTGGTGTCTCTCAATCCTCTCTCACTCTGGACTAGAGTCTCTCAATCCTCTCTCACTCTCGACTGGAGTCTCTCAATCCTCTCTCACACTCGACTCGTGTTTCTCAATCCTCTCTCACTCTCGACTGGTGTCTCTCAATCCTTTCTCACTCTCGACTAGAATCTCAATCCACTCTCACTCTCGACTAGAGCCTCTCAATCCTCTCTCACTCTCGACTAGAGTCACTCAATCCTCTCTCACTCTCGACTGGTGTCACTCAATCCTCTCTCACGCTCGACTAGAGTCTCTCAATCCTCTCTCACTCTCGACTGGTGTTTCTCAATCCACTCTCAATCTCGACCGGAGTCTCTCAATCCTCTCTCACTATCAACTAGAGTCTCTCAATCCTCTCTCACTCTCGACTGGTGTTTCTCAATCCTCTCTCCCTCTCGACTAGAGTCTTTCAATCCTCTCTCACTCCCGACTAGAGTCTCTCAATCCTCTCTCACTGTCGACTAGAGTCTCTCAATCCTCTCTCACTCTCGACTGGTTTCTCTCAATCCTCTCTCACAGTCGACTGGTGTTTCTCAATCCACTCTCACTCTCAACTAGAGTCTCTCAATCCTCTCTCACTCTCGACTGGTGTCTCTCAATCATCTCTCACTCTAGACTGAAGTCTATCAATCCTCTCTCACTCTCGACTGGTGCCTCTCAATCCACTCTCACTCGCGACTGGTATTTCTCAATCCAATCCCACTCTCGACAAGTGTCTCTCAATCCTCTCTCACTCTCGACAAGAGTCTCTCAATCCTCTCTCACTCTCGAATGGTGTCTCTGAATCCTCTCTCACTCTCGACTGGTGTTTCACAAACCCATCTCACTCTCGACAGGTGTCTCTCAATCCTCTCTCACTCTCGATTAGATTCTCTCAATCCTCTCTCACTCTCGACTGGTGTTTCTCAATCCACTCTCACTCTCGACTATTCTCTCAATCCTCTCACTCTCGAAGGTGTCTCTCAATCCTCTCTCACTCTCGACTGGTGTCTCTCAATCCTCTCCCGCTCTCGACTAGAGTATCTCAATCCTCTCTCACTCTTGACTAGAGTCTCTCTAGACACCACTCTAGAGAGAATGAGAGATTATTCAGAGACACCAGTCGAGAGTGAGGTAGGATTGAGAGACTCTATTCGAGCGTGAGAGAAGATTGAGAGACACCAGTCGAGAGTGAGAGAGGATTGAGAGACTCTAGTCGAGAGTGAGAGTGGATTGAGAGACACCAGTCGAGAGTGAGAGAGGATTGAGAGACTCTTGTCGAGAGTGAGAGAGGATTGAGAGACACTAGTCGAGAGTGAGTTTGGATTGAGAAACACCAGTCGCGAGTGAGAGTGGATTGAGAGGCACCAGTCGAGAGTGAGAGAGGATTGATAGACTCTTGTCTAGAGTGAGAGATGATTGAGAGAGACCAGTCGAGAGTGAGAGAGGATTGAGAGACTCTAGTTGAGAGTGAGAGTGGATTGAGAGACTCTGGTCGGGAGTGAGAGAGGATTGAGAGACTCTAGTCGAGATTGAGAGAGGACTGAGAGACTCCGGTCGAGATTGAGAGTCGATTGAGAAACACCAGTCGAGAGTGAGAGAGGATTGAGAGACTCTAGTCGAGCGTGAGAGAGGATTGAGAGACACCAGTCGAGAGTGAGAGAGGATTGAGTGACTCTTGTCGAGAGTGAGAGAGGATTGAGAGACTCTAGTCGAGAGTGAGAGAGGATTGAGAGATTCTAGTCGAGATTGAGAAAGGATTGAGAGACACCGGTCGAGTGTGAGAGAGGATTGAGAAACACCAGTCTTGTGTGAGAGAGGATTGAGAGAAACCAGTTGAGAGTGAGAGAGGATTGAGAGACTCTAGTCGACAGTGAGAGAGGATTGAGAGACTTTAGTCGAGAATGAGAGATTATTCTGAGACACCAGTCGAGAGTGAGGGAGGATTGAGAGACTCTATTCGAGCGTGAGAGAAGATTGAGAGACACCAGTCGAGAGTGAGATAGGATTGAGAGACTCTAGTCGAGAGTGAGAGTGGTTTGACAGACAGCAGTCGAGAGTGAGAGAGGATTGAGAGCCTCTAGTCGAGAGTGAGAGAGGATTGAGAGACACCAGTCGAGGTGAGAGAGGATTGAGAGACTCTAGTCGAGAGTGAGAGAGGATTGAGAGACACCAGCCGAGAGGGAGAGAGGATTGAGAAACTCCAGTCGAGAGTGAGAGAGGATTGAGAGACTGCAGTTGCGAGTAAGAGAGGATTGAGAGACTCTAATCGACAGGGAGAGAGTATTGAGAAACACCAGTCGAGAGTGAGAGAGGATTGAGAGACTCTAGTCGAGAGTGAGAGTGGTTTGAGAGACACCAGTCGAGAGTGAGAGAGGATTGAGAGACTCTAGTCGAGAGTGAGAGAGGATTGAGAGATAACAGTCGAGGTGTTAGAGGATTGAGAGACTCTAGTCGAGAGTGAGAGAGGATTGAGAGACACCAGTCGAGAGGGAGAGAGGATTGAGAAACTCCAGTCGAGAGTGAGAGAGGATTGAGAGACTGCAGTCGCGAGTGAGAGAGGATTGAGAGACTCTAGTCGAGAGGGAGAGAGTATTGAGAAACACCAGTCGAGAGTGAGAGAGGATTGATAGACTCCAGTCGAGAGTGAGAGAGGAGTGAGCGACTCTAGTCGAGAGTGAGAGAGGATAGAGAGACACCAGTCGAGAGTGAGAGAGGATTGAGAGACACCAGTCGAGAGTGAGAGAGGATTGAGAGACACCAGGCGAGAGTGAGAGAGGATTGAGAGACACCAGTCGAGAGTGAGAGAGGATTGAGATACTGTAGTCGAGATTGAGAGAGGACTGAGAGACTCCGGTCGAGATTGAGAGTCGATTGAGAAACACCAGTCGAGAGTGAGAGAGGATTGAGAGACTCTAGTCGAGCGTGAGAGAGGATTGAGAGACACCAGTCGAGAGTGAGAGAGGATTGAGTGACTCTTGTCGAGAGTGAGAGAGGATTGAGAGACTCTAGTCGAGAGTGAGAGAGGATTGAGAGATTCTAGTCGAGAGTGAGAAAGGATTGAGAGACACCGGTCGAGAGTGAGAGAGGATTGAGAAACACCAGTCGAGTGTGAGAGAGGATTGAGAGAAACCAGTCGAGAGTGAGAGAGGATTGAGAGACTCTAGTCGACAGTGAGAGAGGATTGAGAGACTCTAGTCGGGAGTGAGAGAGGATTGAAAGACTCTAGTCGAGAGGGAGAGATGATTCAGAGACACCAGTCGAGAGTGAGAGAGGATTGAGAGACACCAGTCGAGAGTTCAGAGCGGATTGAGAGACTCTAGTCGAGAGTGAGAGAGGATTGAGAGACTCTAGTCGAGAATGAGAGATTATTCAGAGACATCAGTCGAGAGTGAGGGAGGATTCAGAGACTCTATTCGAGCGTGAGAGAAGATTGAGAGACACCAGGCGAGAGTGAGAGAGGATTGAGAGACTCTAGTCGAGAGTGAGAGTGGTTTGAGAGACACCAGTCGAGAGTGAGAGAGGATTGAGAGCCTCTAGTCGAGAGTGAGAGAGGATTGAGAGACTCTAGTCGAGAGTGAGAGTGGATTGAGAGACACCAGTCGAGAGTGAGAGAGGATTGAGAGACTCTTGTCGAGAGTGAGAGAGGATTGAGAGACACTAGTCGAGAGTGAGTTTGGATTGAGAAACACCAGTCGCGAGTGAGAGTGGATTGAGAGGCACCAGTCGAGAGTGAGAGAGGATTGATAGACTCTTGTCTAGAGTGAGAGATGATTGAGAGAGACCAGTCGAGAGTGAGAGAGGATTGAGAGACTCTAGTTGAGAGTGAGAGTGGATTGAGAGACTCTGGTCGGGAGTGAGAGAGGATTGAGAGACTCTAGTCGAGATTGAGAGAGGACTGAGAGACTCCGGTCGAGATTGAGAGTCGATTGAGAAACACCAGTCGAGAGTGAGAGAGGATTGAGAGACTCTAGTCGAGCGTGAGAGAGGATTGAGAGACACCAGTCGAGAGTGAGAGAGGATTGAGTGACTCTTGTCGAGAGTGAGAGAGGATTGAGAGACTCTAGTCGAGAGTGAGAGAGGATTGAGAGATTCTAGTCGAGATTGAGAAAGGATTGAGAGACACCGGTCGAGTGTGAGAGAGGATTGAGAAACACCAGTCTTGTGTGAGAGAGGATTGAGAGAAACCAGTTGAGAGTGAGAGAGGATTGAGAGACTCTAGTCGACAGTGAGAGAGGATTGAGAGACTTTAGTCGAGAATGAGAGATTATTCTGAGACACCAGTCGAGAGTGAGGGAGGATTGAGAGACTCTATTCGAGCGTGAGAGAAGATTGAGAGACACCAGTCGAGAGTGAGATAGGATTGAGAGACTCTAGTCGAGAGTGAGAGTGGTTTGACAGACAGCAGTCGAGAGTGAGAGAGGATTGAGAGCCTCTAGTCGAGAGTGAGAGAGGATTGAGAGACACCAGTCGAGGTGAGAGAGGATTGAGAGACTCTAGTCGAGAGTGAGAGAGGATTGAGAGACACCAGCCGAGAGGGAGAGAGGATTGAGAAACTCCAGTCGAGAGTGAGAGAGGATTGAGAGACTGCAGTTGCGAGTAAGAGAGGATTGAGAGACTCTAATCGACAGGGAGAGAGTATTGAGAAACACCAGTCGAGAGTGAGAGAGGATTGAGAGACTCTAGTCGAGAGTGAGAGTGGTTTGAGAGACACCAGTCGAGAGTGAGAGAGGATTGAGAGACTCTAGTCGAGAGTGAGAGAGGATTGAGAGATAACAGTCGAGGTGTTAGAGGATTGAGAGACTCTAGTCGAGAGTGAGAGAGGATTGAGAGACACCAGTCGAGAGGGAGAGAGGATTGAGAAACTCCAGTCGAGAGTGAGAGAGGATTGAGAGACTGCAGTCGCGAGTGAGAGAGGATTGAGAGACTCTAGTCGAGAGGGAGAGAGTATTGAGAAACACCAGTCGAGAGTGAGAGAGGATTGATAGACTCCAGTCGAGAGTGAGAGAGGAGTGAGCGACTCTAGTCGAGAGTGAGAGAGGATAGAGAGACACCAGTCGAGAGTGAGAGAGGATTGAGAGACACCAGTCGAGAGTGAGAGAGGATTGAGAGACACCAGGCGAGAGTGAGAGAGGATTGAGAGACACCAGTCGAGAGTGAGAGAGGATTGAGAGACTCTAGTCGAGCGTGAGAGAGGATTGAGAGACACCAGTCGAGAGTGAGAGAGGATTGAGTGACTCTTGTCGAGAGTGAGAGAGGATTGAGAGACTCTAGTCGAGAGTGAGAGAGGATTGAGAGATTCTAGTCGAGAGTGAGAAAGGATTGAGAGACACCGGTCGAGAGTGAGAGAGGATTGAGAAACACCAGTCGAGTGTGAGAGAGGATTGAGAGAAACCAGTCGAGAGTGAGAGAGGATTGAGAGACTCTAGTCGACAGTGAGAGAGGATTGAGAGACTCTAGTCGGGAGTGAGAGAGGATTGAAAGACTCTAGTCGAGAGGGAGAGATGATTCAGAGACACCAGTCGAGAGTGAGAGAGGATTGAGAGACACCAGTCGAGAGTTCAGAGCGGATTGAGAGACTCTAGTCGAGAGTGAGAGAGGATTGAGAGACTCTAGTCGAGAATGAGAGATTATTCAGAGACATCAGTCGAGAGTGAGGGAGGATTCAGAGACTCTATTCGAGCGTGAGAGAAGATTGAGAGACACCAGGCGAGAGTGAGAGAGGATTGAGAGACTCTAGTCGAGAGTGAGAGTGGTTTGAGAGACACCAGTCGAGAGTGAGAGAGGATTGAGAGCCTCTAGTCGAGAGTGAGAGAGGATTGAGAGACACCAGTCGAGGTGAGAGAGGATTGAGAGACACCAGGCGAGAGTGAGAGAGGATTGAGAGACACCAGTCGAGAGTGAGAGAGGAAGGAGAGACACCAGTCGAGAGTGAGAGAGGTTTGAGTGACTCTAGTCGAGAGAGAGAGAGGATTGAGATACTCTAGTCGAGAGCGGGAGAGGATTGAGAGACTCCAGTTGAGAGTGAGAGAGTGTTGAGAGACACCAGTCGAGAGGGTGAGAGGATTGAGAGACACCAGTCGAGAGTGAGAGAGGATTGAGAGACTCTAGTCGAGAGGGAGAGAGGATTGAGAGACTCTAGTCGAGAGAGGATTGAAAGACTCTAGTTGAGAGTGAGAGAGAATTGAGAGACACCAGTCGAGAGGGAGACAGGATTGAGAGACTCTAGTCGAGAGTGAGAGAGGACTGAGAGACTTTAGTCGAGAGTGTGAGAGGATTGAGAGACTGTGGTTGAGAGTGAGAGAATATTGAGAGACACCAGTCGAGAGTGCGAGAGGATTGAAAGACTCAAATAGAGAGTGAGAGAGGATTGAGAGACTCTAGTCAAGAGTGAGAGAGGATTGAGAGTCACCAGTCGAGAGTGAGAGAGGATTGAGAGACTCTAGTCGAGAGTGAGAGAGGATTGAGAGACTCTACTCGAGAGTGAGAGAGGATTGAGAGGCTCTAGTCGAGAGTGAGACAGGATTGAGAGACACCAGTCGTGAGTGAGAGAGGACTGAAAAACACCAGTCGAGAGTGAGAGAGGATTGAGAGACTCTAGTCCAGAGTGAGAGAGGATTGAGAGACACCAGTCGAGAGTGAGAGAGGATTGAGAGACTCTAGTCGAGAGTGAGAGAGGATTGAGAGACTCTAGTCGAGAGTGAGAGAGGATTGAGAGAATCTAGTCGAGAGTGAGAGAGGATTGAGAAACTCTAATGGAGAGAGAAAGAGGATTGAGAAACACCAGTCGAGGTTGAGAGATTATTCAGAGACACCAGTCGAGAGTGAGGGAGGATTGAGAGACTCTATTCCAGCGTGAGAGAAGATTGAGAGACACCAGTCGAGAGTGAGAGAGGATTGAGAGACTCTAGTCGAGAGTGAGAGTGGTTTGAGAGACACCAGTCGAGAGTGAGAGAGTATTGGGAGACTCTAGTCGAGAGTGAGAGAGGATTGAGAGACACCAGTCGAGGTGAGAGAGGATTGAGAGACTCTAGTCGAGAGTGAGAGAGGATTGAGAGACACCAGTCGAGAGGGAGAGAGGATTGAGAAACTCCAGTCGAGAGTGAGAGAGGATTGAGAGACTGCAGTCGCGAGTGAGAGAGGATTGAGAGACTCTAGTCGAGAGGGAGAGAGTATTGCGAAACACCAGTCGAGAGTGAGAGAGGATTGAGAGACTCTAGTCGAGAGTGAGAGTGGTTTGAGAAACACCAGTCGAGAGTGAGAGAGGATTGCGAGACTCTAGTCGAGAGTGAGAGAGGATTGAGAGACACCAGTCGAGGTGAGAGAGGATTGAGAGAATCTAGTCGAGAGTGAGAGAGGATTGAGAGACACCAGTCGAGAGTGAGAGAGGATTGAGAGACACCAGTCGAGAGTGAGAGAGGATTGAGAGACACCAGTCGAGAGTGAGAGAGGATTGAGAGACACCAGGCGAGAGTGAGAGAGGATTGAGAGACACCAGTCGAGAGTGAGAGAGGATTGAGAGACACCAGTCGAGAGTGAGAGAGGTTTGAGTGACTCTAGTCGAGAGTGAGAGAGGATTGAAATACTCTAGTCGAGAGCGGGAGAGGATTGAGAGACACCAGTCGAGTGTGAGAGAGGATTGAGAGACTCTAGTCGAGAGGGAGAGAGGATTGAGAGACTCCAGTCGAGAGTGAGAGAGTGTTGAGAGACACCAGTCGAGAGGGTGAGAGGATTGAGAGACACCAGTCGAGAGTGAGAGAGGATTGAGAGACTCTAGTCGAGAGGGAGAGAGGATTGAGAGACTCTAATCGAGAGAGGATTGAAAGACTCTAGTTGAGAGTGAGAGAGAATTGAGAGACACCAGTCGAGAGGGAGATAGGATTGAGAGACTCTAGTCGAGAGTGAGAGAGGACTGAGAGACTCTAGTCGAGAGTGTGAGAGGATTGAGAGACTGTGGTTGAGAGTGAGAGAATATTGAGAAACACCAGTCGAGAGTGAGAGAGGATTGAAAGACTCAAATCGAGAGTGAGAGAGGATTGAGAGACTCTAGTCGAGTGTGAGAGAGGATTGAGAGTCACCAGTCGAGAGTTAGAGAGGATTGAGAGACTCTAGTCGAGAGTGAGAGAGGATTGAGAGACTCTACTCGAGAGTGAGAGAGGATTGAGACGCTCTAGTCGAGAGTGAGACAGGATTGAGAGACACCAGTCGTGAGTCAGAGAGGACTGAAAAACACCAGTCGAGAGTGAGAGAGGATTGAGAGACTCTAGTCGAGAGTGAGAGAGGATTGAGAGACACCAGTCGAGAGTGAGAGAGGATTGAGAGACTCTAGTCGAGAGTGAGAGAGGACTAAGAGATTCTAGTCGAGAGTAAGAGAGGATTGAGAGAATCTAGTCGAGAGTGAGAGAGGATTGAGAAACTCTAATCGAGAGAGAGAGAGGATTGAGAAACACCAGTCGAGATTGAGAAATTATTCAGAGACACCAGTCGAGAGTGAGGGAGGATTGAGAGACTCTATTCGAGCGTGAGAGAAGATTGAGAGACACCAGTCGAGAGTGAGAGAGGATTGAGAGACTCTAGTCGAGAGTGAGAGTGGTTTGAGAGACACCAGTCGAGAGTGAGAGAGTATTAAGAGACTCTAGTCGAGAGTGAGAGAGGATTGAGAGAAACCAGTCGAGGTGAGAGAGGATTGAGAGACTCTAGTCGAGAGTGAGAGAGGATTGAGAGACACCAGTCGAGAGGGAGAGAGGATTGAGAAACTCCAGTCGAGAGTGAGAGAGGATTGAGAGACTGCAGTCGCGAGTGAGAGAGGATTGAGAGACTCTAGTCGAGAGGGAGAGAGTATTGAGAAACACCAGTCGAGAGTGAGAGAGGATTGAGAGACTCTAGTCGAGAGTGAGAGTGGTTTGAGAGACACCAGTCGAGAGTGAGAGAGGATTGCGAGACTCTAGTCGAGAGTGAGAGAGGATTGAGAGACACCAGTCGAGGTGAGAGAGGATTGAGAGACTCTAGTCGAGAGTGAGAGAGGATTGAGAGACACCAGTCGAGAGTGAGAGAGGATTGAGAGACACCAGTCGAGAGTGAGAGAGGTTTGAGTGACTCTAGTCGAGAGTGAGAGAGGATTGAGAAACTCTAGTCGAGAGCGGGAGAGGATTGAGAGACACCAGTCGAGAGTGAGAGAGGATTGAGAGACTCTACTCGAGAGTGAGAGAGGATTGAGAGGCTCTAGTCGAGAGTGAGACAGGATTGAGAGACACCAGTCGTGAGTGAGAGAGGATTGAAAAACACCAGTCGAGAGTGAGAGAGGATTGAGAGACTCTAGTTGCGAGTGAGAGAGGATTGAGAGTCTCCAGTCTAGAGTGAGAGAGGATTGAGAGACTCTAGTCGACAGTGAGAGAGGATTGAGAGACACCAGTCGAGACTGAGAGAGGATTGAGAGACTCTAGTCGAGAGTGAGAGAGGATTGAGAGAATCTAGTCGAGAGTGAGAGAGGATTGATAAACTCTAATCGAGAGGGAGAGAGGATTGAGAAACACCATCGAGATTGAGAGAGGATTGTGAGACACCAGTCAAGAGTGAGAGAGGGTTGATAGAGTCCAGTCGAGAGTTAGGGTGGATTGAGAGACTTTAGTCGAGAGTGAGAGAGGATTGAGAGACACCAGTCGAGAGTGAGAGAGGATTGAGAGACTCTAGTCGAGAGTGAGAGAGGATTGAGAGACTCCAGTCTAGAGTGAGAGAGGATTGAGAGACTCTAGTCGACAGTGAGAGAGGATTGAGAGACACCAGTCGAGAATGAGAGAGGATTGAGAGACTTTAGTCGAGAGTGAGAGAGGATTGAGAAACTCCAGTCGAGAGTGAGAGAGGATTGAGAGATGCAGTCGCGAGTGAGAGAGCATTGAGAGACTCTAGTCGAGAGGGAGAGAGTATTGAGAAACACCAGTCGAGAGTGAGAGAGGAGTGATAGACTCCAGTCGAGAGTGAGAGAGGAGTGAGCGACTCTAGTCGAGAGTGAGAGAGGATAGGGAGACACCAGTCGAGAGTGAGAGAGGATTGAGAGACACCAGTCGAGAGTGAGAGAGGATTGAGAGACACCAGGCGAGAGTGAGAGAGGATTGAGAGACACCAGTTGTGAGTGAGAGAGGATTGAGAGACACCAGTCGAGAGTGAGAGAGGTTGGAGTGACTCTAGTCGAGAGTGAGAGAGGATTGAGATACTCTAGTCGAGAGCGGGAGAGGATTGAGAGACACCAGTCGAGAGTGAGAGAGGATTGAGAGACTCTAGTCGAGAGGGAGAGAGGATTGAGATACTCCAGTCGAGAGTGAGTGTTGAGAGACACCAGTCGAGAGGGTGAGAGGATTGAGAGACACCAGTCGAGAGAGAGAGGATTGAGAGACTCTAGTCGAGAGGGAGAGAGGATTGAGAGACTCTAGTCGAGAGAGGATTGAAAGACTCTAGTTGAGAGACACCAGTGGAGAGTGAGAGAGGATTGTGAGACACCTGTCGAGAGGGAGAGAGGATTGAGCGACTGTAGTCGAGAGTGAGAGTGGATTGAGAGACTCTAGTCGATAGTGAGTGAGGATTGAGAGACACCAGTCGAGAGTGAGAGAGGATTGAGAAACACCAGTCGAGACTGAGAGATTATTCAGAGACACCAGTTGAGAGTGAGGGAGGATTGAGAGACTCTATTCGAGCGTGAGAGAAGATTGAGAGACACCAGTCGAGAGTGAGAGAGGATTGAGAGACTCTAGTCGAGAGTGAGAGTGGTTTGAGAGACACCAGTCGAGAGTGAAGAGTATTGAGAGACTCTAGTCGAGAGTGAGAGAGGATTGAGAGACACCAGTCGAGGTGAGAGAGGATTGAGAGACTCTAGTCGAGAGTGAGAGAGGATTGAGAGACACCAGTCGAGAGGGAGAGAGGATTGAGAGTCACCAGTCGAGAGTGAGAGAGGATTGAGAGACTCTAGTCGAGAGTGAGAGAGGATTGAGAGACTCTAGTTGAGAGTGAGAGTGGATTGAGAAACACCAGTCGACTGTGAGAGAGGATTGAGAGAAACCAGTCGAGAGTGAGAGAGGATTGAGAGACTCTAGTCGAAAGTGAGAGAGGATTGAGAGACTCTAGTCGGGAGTGAGAGAGGATTGAAAGACTCTAGTCGAGAGGGAGAGAGGATTGAGAAACACCAGTCGAGAGTGAGAGAGGATTGAGAGACTCTAGTTGATAGTGAGAGAGGATTGTGAGGCACCTGTCTAGAGTGAGAGAGGATTGAGATACTCTAGTCGAGAGTGAGAGAGGATTGAGAGACTCCGGTCGAGATTGAGAGTGGATTGAGAAACACCAGTCGAGAGTGAGAGAGGATTGAGAGACTCTAGTCGAGCGTGAGAGAGGATTGAGTGACACCAGTCGAGAGTGAGAGAGGATTGAGTGACTCTAGTCGAGAGTGAGAGAGGATTGAGAGGCTCTAGTCGAAGTCTATCAATCCTCTCTCACTCTCGACTGGTGCCTCTCAAACCACTCTCACTCGCGACTGGTATTTCTCAATCCAATCCCACTCTCGACAAGTGTCTCTCAATCCTCTCTCACTCTCGACAAGAGTCTCTCAATCCTCTCTCACTCTCGAATGGTGTCCCTGAATCCTCTCTCACTCTCGACTGGTGTTTCACAAACCCATCTCACTCTCGACAGGTGTCTCTCAATCCTCTCTCACTCTCGATTAGATTCTCTCAATCCTCTCTCACTCTCGACTGGTGTTTCTCAATCCACTCTCACTCTCGACTATTCTCTCAATCCTCTCACTCTCGAAGGTGTCTCTCAATCCTCTCTCACTCTCGACTGGTGTCTCTCAATCCTCTCCCGCTCTCGACTAGAGTATCTCAATCCTCTCTCACTCTTGACTAGAGTCTCTCAAACCTCTCTCACTCTCGACTGGAGTCTCTCAATCCTCTCTCACTCTGGACTAGAGTCTCTCAGTCCTCTCTCACTCTCGACTGGAGTCTCTCAATCCTCTCTCACACTCGACTCGTGTTTCTCAATCCTCTCTCACTCTCGACTGGTGTCTCTCAATCCTTTCTCACTCTCGACTAGAATCTCAATCCTCTCTCACTCTCGACTAGAGCCTCTCAATCCTCTCTCACTCTCGACTAGAGTCACTCAATCCTCTCTGACTCTCGACTGGTGTCACTCAATCCTCTCTCACGCTCGACTAGAGTCTCTCAATCCTCTCTCACTCTCGACTGGTGTTTCTCAATCCACTCTCAATCTCGACCGGAGTCTCTAAATCCTCTCTCACTCTCGACTAGAGTATCTCAATCCTCTCTCACTCTAGACAGGTGCCTCACAATCCTCTCTCACTATCAACTAGAGTCTCTCAATCCTCTCTCACTCTCGACTGGTGTCTCTCAATCCCATCTCACCCTCGACTGGTGTCTCTCAATCCTCTCCCACTCTCGACTAGAGTCTCTCAATCCTCTCTCACTCTCGACTGGTGTCTCTCTATCCTCTCTCACTCTCGACTAGAGTCGCTCACTCCTCTCTCACTCTCGACTGGAGTCTATCAATCCTCTCTCACTCTCAACTGGTGTTTCTCAATACTCTCTCCCTCTCGACTAGAGTCTCTCAATCCTCTCTCACTCGCGACTGCAGTCTCTCAATCCTCTCTCACTCTCGACTGGAGTTTCTCAATCCTCTCTCCCTCTCGACTGGTGTCTCTCAATCCTCTCTCACTCTCGACTAGAGTCTCTCAATCCTCTCTCACCTCGACTGGTGTCTCTCAATCCTCTCGCACTCTCGACTAGAGTATCTCAATCCTCTCTCACTCTCGACTGGTGTCTCTCAATCCACTCTCACTCTCGACTAGAGTCTCTCAATCCTCTCTCACTCTCGACTGGTGTCTCTGAATAATCTCTCATTCTCGACTAGAGTCTCTCAATCCACTCTCACTCTCGACTAGAGTCTCTCAATCCGCGCTGAACTCTCGACTGGAGTCTCTCAATCCTCTCTCACTCTCGACTGGTGTTTCTCAATCCTCTCTCCCTCTCGACTAGAGTCTTTCAATCCTCTCTCACTCCCGACTAGAGTCTCTCAATCCTCTCTCACTGTCGACTAGAGTCTCTCAATCCTCTCTCACTCTCGACTGGTTTCTCTCAATCCTCTCTCACACTCGACTGGTGTTTCTCAATGCTCTCTCACTCTCGACCGGTGTCTCTCAATCCTTTCTCACTCTCGACTAGATTCTCTCAATCCTCTCCCACTCTCGACTAGAGTCTCTCAAGCCTCTCTCACTCTCGACTAGAGTCACTCAATCCTCTCTCACTCTCGACTGGTGTCTCTCAATCCTCTCTCACGCTCGACTAGAGTCTCTCAATCCTCTCTCACTCTCGACTGGTGTTTCTCAATCGACTCTCAATCTCGACCGGAGTCTCTCAGTCCTCTCTCACTATCAACTAGAGTCTGTCCATCCTCTCTCACTCTCGACTGGTGTCTCTCATTCCCATCTCACCCTCGACTGGTGTCTCTCAATCCTCTCTCACTCTCGACTAGAGTCTCTCAATCCTTTCTCACTCCAGACCAGAGTCTCCCAATCCTCTCTCACTCTCAACTAGAGTCTCTCAATCCTCTCTCACTCTCGACTGGTGTCTCTCAATCATCTCTCACTCTAGACTGGAGTCTATCAATCCTCTCTCACTCTCGACTGGTGTCTCTCAATCCACTTTCACTCGCGACTAGTGTTTCTCAATCCAATCTAACTCTCGACTAGTGTCTCTCAATCCTCTCTCACTCTCGACAAGAGTCTCTCAATCCTCTCTCACTCTCGAATGGTGTCTCTGAATCCTCTCTCACTCTCGACTGGTGTTTCTCAATCCCATCTCACTCTCGACAGGTGTCTCTCAATCCTCTCCCACTCTCGACTAGAGTCTCTCAATCCTCTCTCACTCTCGACAGGTGCCTCTCAATCCTCTCTCACTATCAACTAGAGTCTCTCAATCCTCTCTCACTCTCGACTGGTGTCTCTCAATTCCATCTCAACCTCGACTGGTGTCACTCAATCCTCTCTCACTCTCGACTAGAGTCTATCAATCCTCTCTCACTCTCGACTGGTGTCTCTCAATCCTCTCTCACTCTAGACTGGAGTCTATCAATCCTCTCTCACTCTTGACTGCTGTTTCTCAATCCACTCTCACTCGCGACTGGTGTTTCTCAATCCAATCTCACTCTCGACTAGTCTCTCTCAATCCTCTCTCACTCTCGACAAGAGTCTCTCAATCCTCTCTCACACTCGACTGGTGTCTCTCAATCCTCTCTCACTCTCGACTGGTGTTTCTCAAACCCATCTCACTCTCGACAGGTGTCTCTCAATCCTCTCTCACTCTCGACTGGTGTTTCTCAATCCTCACTCTCTCTCGACTATTCTCTCAATCCTCTCTCACTCTCGACTGGTGTCTCGCAATCCAGTCTCACTCTCGACTGGTGTCTCTCAATACGCTCTCCCTCTCGACTGGTGACTCTCCATCCTCTCTCACTCTCGACTGGCGTCTCTCAATCCCCTCTCACTCTCGACTGTGGTCTCAATCCTCTCTCAGTCACGACTAGAGTCTCTCAATCCTCTCTCAATCTCGACTAGAGTCTCTCAATTCTCCCTCACTCTCGACTAGAGTCTCACAATCCTCTCTCACTCTCGACTAGAGTCTCAAAATCCACTCTCACTCTCGACTAGAGTCTCTCAATCCTCTCTCACTCTCGACTAGAGTCTCTCAATCCTCTCTCACTATCGACTGGTGTCTCTCAATACTGTCTCACTCTTGACTGGTGTCCCTCAATCCTCTCTCACTCTCGACTGGTGTCTCTCAATCCTCTCTCACTATCGACTAGAGTCTCTCAATCCACTCTCACTCTCGACTACAGTCGCTCAATCCTCTCTCCCTCTCGACAGGTGTCTCACAATCCTCTCTCACTCTCGACTGGTGTCTCTCAATCCTGTCTCCCTCTCGACTGCTGTCTCTCAATTCTCTCTCACTCTCGACTAGAGTCTATCAATCCTCTCTCGACTAGAGTTTCTCAATTCTCTCTCACTCTTGACTAGAGTCTCTCAAAACTCTCTCACTCTCGACTGGAGTCTCTCAATCCTCCCTCACTCTCGACTGGTGTCTCTCAATCCTCTCTCACTCTCGACTGGTGTCTCTCAATCCTCTATCACCCTCGACTGGTTTCCCTCAATCCTCTCTCACTCTGGACTAGAGTCTCTCAATCCTCTCTCACTCTCGACTGTAGTCTCTCAATCCTCTCTCACTCTCGACTGGTGTTTCTCAATCCTCTCTCCCTCTCGACTAGAGTCTCTCAATCCTCTCTCACTCTCGACTAGAGTCTCTCAATCCTCTCTCACTCTCGACTAGAGACTCTCAATCCTCTCTCCCTCTTGACTGTTGTCTCTCAATCCTCTCTCACTCTCGACTAGAGTCTCTCAATCCTCTCTCATTCTCGACTGGTGTCCCTCAATCCTCTCTCACTGTCGACTAGAGTCTCTCAATCCTCTCTCACTCTAGACTGGAGTCTCTCAATCCTCTCTCACTCTCGACTAGAGTCTCTCAATCCTCTCTCACTCTCGACTGGTGTCTCTCAATCCTCTCTCACTCTCGACTAAAGTCTCTCAATCCTCCCAAACTCTCGACTGGAGTCTATAAACCCTCTCTCACTCTCGACTGGTGTCTCACAATCCTCTCTCAATCTCAACTGGTGTTTCTCAATCCTCTCTCCCTCTCGATTAGAGTTTCTCAATCCTCTCTCACTCTCGACTAGATTCTCTCAATTCTCTCTCACTCTCGACTAGAGTCTCTCAGTCCTCTCTCACTCTCGACTAGAGTCTCTCAATCCTCTCTCACTCTCGACTGGTGTCTCTCAATCCTCTCTCACTCTCGACTAGAGTCTCTCAATCCTCTCTCACTCTCGACTGGTGTTTCTCAATCCGCTCTCACTCTCGACTGGTGTCTCTCAATCCTGTCTCACTCTCGACTAGAGCCTCTCAATCCTCTCTCACTCTCGAGTAGAGTCTCTCAATCCTCTCTCACTCTCGACTAGAGTCTCTCAATCCTCTCTCACTCTCGACTGGTGTCTCTCAATCCTCTCTGACTCTCGACTAGAGTTTCTCAACCCTCTCTCACTCTCGATTTGAGTCTTTCAATCCTCTCTCACTCTCGACTGGTGTATCTCAATATTCTCTCACTCTCAACCACAGTCTCTCAATCCTCTCACACTCTCGACTAGAGTCTCTCAGTCCTCTCTCACTCTCGACTAGAGTCTCTCAATCCTCTTTCACTCTCAACAGGAGTCTCTCAATCCACTCTCACTATCGACCAGAGTCTCTCAATCCTCTCTCACTCACGACTGGTGTCTCTCAATCCCATCTCATTCTCGACTGGTGTCTTTAAATCCTATCTCACTCTCGACTAGAGTCTCTCAATCCACTCTCACCCCCGACTAGAGTCTCTCAATCCTCTCTCACTCTCGACTGGTGTCTCTCAACCCTCTCTCACTCTCGACTGGAGTCTCTCAAGCCTCTCTCACTCTCGACTGGTGTTTCTCAATCCCATCTCACTCTCGACTAGTGTCTCTCAATCCTCTCTCCCTCTCGACAGGTGTCTCACAATCCTCCCTCACTCTCGACTGCTTTCTCTCAATCCTCTCTCACTCTCGACAAGAGTGTCTCAATCCTCTCTCACACTCGACTGGTGTCTCTCAATCCTATCTCACTCTCGACTGGTGTCTCTCAAACCTCTCTCACTCTCGACTGGTGTCTCTCAATCCTCTCTCACTCTCGACTGGTGTCTCTCAAAACTCTCTCACTCTCGACTGGAGTCTCTCAATCCTCTCTCACTCTCGACTGGAGTCTCTCAATCCTCTCTCACTCTCGACTGGTATCTCTCAATCCTCTCTCACTCTCGACTGGTGTCTCTCAATCATTTCTCCCTCTCGACTGCAGTTTCTCAGTCCTCTCTCACTCTCGAATGGAGACTCTCAATCCTCGCTCACTCTCGACTGGTGTCTCTCAATCCTCTCTCACTCTCGACTGGAGTCTCTCAATCCTCTGACACTCTCGACTAGAGTCTCTCAATCCTCTCTCACTCTCGATTAGAGTCTCTCAATCCTCTCTCACTCTCGACTAGAGACTCTCAATCCTCTCTCCCTCTCGACTGGTGTCTCTCAATCCTCTCTCACTCTCGACTAGAGTCTCTCAATCCTCTCTCACTCTCGACTGGTGTTTCTCAATCCTCTCTCACTCCGACTAGAGTCTCTCAATCCTCTCGCACTCTCGATTAGAGTCTCTCAATCCTCTCTCACACTCGACTGGTGTCTCTCAATCCTCTCTAACTCTCGACTGGTGTCACTCAATCCTCTCTCACTCTCGACTGGTGTCTCTCAATCCTCTCTAACTCTCGACTAGAGTCTCTCAATCCTCTCTCACTCTCGACTAGAGTCTCTCAATCCTCTCTCACTCTCGACTAGAGTCTATCAATCCTTTCTCACTCTCGACTAAAGTCACTCAATCCTCTCTCACTCTCGACTAGAGTCTCTCAATCCTCTCTCACTCTCGACTGGTGTTTCTCAATCCTCTCTCACTCCGACTAGAGTCTCTCAATCCTCTCTCTCTCTCGACTAGAGTTTCTCAATCCTCTCTCACTCTCGACTAGAGTCTCTCAATCCTCTCTCACTCTCGAAAGGTGTCTCTTAATCCTCTCTCACTCTCGACTAGTCTCGCAACCCTCTCTCCCTCTCGACTAGAGTCTCTCAATCCTCTCTCACTCTCTACTGGTGTCTCTCAATCATCTCTCACTCTCGACTAGAGTCTCTCAATGCTCTCTCACTCTGGACAAGAGTCTCTCAATCCTCTGTCACTCTCGACTAGAGTCTCTCAATCCTGTCTCACTCTCGACAGGTGTCTCAATCCTCTCCCACTCTCGTCTAGAGTCTCTCAATCCTCTCTCACTCTCGACTGGTGTCTCAATCCTCTCTCACTCTCGACTAGAGTCTCTCAATCCTCTCTCACTCTCGACTAGAGTCTCTCAATCCACTCTCACTCTCGACTGGTGTTTCTCAATCCTCTCTCTCTCTCGACTAGAGTCTCTCAATCCTCTCTCTCTCTCTCGACTAGAGTTTCTCAATCCTCTCTCACTCTCGACTAGAGTCTCTCAATCCTCTCTCACTCTCGACTGGTGTCTCTCAATCCTCTCTCACTCTCGACTGGTGTCTCAATCATCTCTCACTCTCGTCTAGAGTCTCTCAATCCTCTCTCACTCTCGACTGGTGTCTCAATCCTCTCTCACTCTAGACTAGAGTCTCTCAATGCTCTCTCACTCTCGACTAGAGTCTCTCAATCCTCTCTCACTCTCGACTATAGTCTCTCAATCCTCTCTCACTCTCGACTGGTGTCTCAATCCTCTTTCACTCTCGTCTAGAATCTCTCAATCCTCTCTCACTCTTGACTACAGCCTCTCAATCCTCTCTCACTCTCGACTAGAGTCTCTCAATCCTCTCTCCCTCTCGACTGGTGTCTCTCAATCCTCTCTCACTCATGACTAGAGTCTCTCATTCCTCTCTCACTCTCGACTGGTGTCTCTCAATCCTCTCTCACTCTCGTCTGGAGTCTCTCAATCCTCTCTCACTCTCGACTAGAGTCTCTCAATCCTCTCTCACTCTCGACTGGTGCCTCAATCCTTTCTCACTCTAGACTAGAGTCTCTCAATCCTCTCTCACTCTCGACTAGGGTCTCTCAATCCTCTCTCACTCTCTACTGGTGTCTCTCAATCCTCTCTCACTCTCGACTGGTGACTGTCAATCCTATCTCACTCTCGACTAGAGTCTCTCAATCCTCTCTCACTCTCGACTAGAGTCTCTTAATGCTCTCTCACTCTGGACTAGAGTCTCTCAATCCTCTCTCACTCTCGACTAGAGTCTCTCAATCCTGTCTCACTTTCGACAGGTGTCTCAATCCTCTCTCACTCTCGTCTAGAGTCTCTCAATCCTCTCTCACTCTCGACTGGTGTCTCAATCCTCTCTCACTCTCTACTAGAGTCTCTCAATCCTCTCTCACTCTCGACTAGAGTCTCTCAATCCTCTCTCAATCTCTACTGCTGTCTCAATCCACTCTCACTCTCGTCTAGAGTCTCTCAACCCTCTCTCACTCTCGACTAGAGTCTCTCAATCCTCTCTCACTCTCGACTAGAGTCTCTCAATCCTCTCTCTCTCTCTCGTCTAGAGTCTCTCAATCCTCTCCCACTCTCGTGTAGAGTCTCTCAATCCTCTCTCACTCTCGACTAGAGTCTCTCAATCCTCTCTCACTCTCGACTGGTGTCTCTCAATCATCGCTCACTCTTGACTGGAGTCTCTCAATCCTCTCTCACTCTCGACTAGAGTCTCACAATCCTCTCTCACTCTCGACTAGAGTCTCTCAATCATCTCTCACTCTCGACTGCTGTCTCTCAATCCTCTCTCACTCTCGGCTGGTGTCTCTGAATCCTCTCTCACTCTAGACTGGTGTCTCTCAATCCTCTCTCACTATCGACTGGTATCTCTCAATCCTCTCTCACTCTCGACTAGAGTCTCTCAATCCTCTCTCACTCTCGACCGGTGTCTCCTAATCATCTGTCACTCTCGACTGGAGTCTCTCAATCCTCTCTCACTCTCGACTAGAGTCTCTCAATCCTCTCTCACTCTCGACTAGTCTCTCAATCCTCTCTCACTCTCGACTAGTCTGTCAATCCTCTCTCACTATCGACTAGAGTCTCTCGATCCTCTCTCACTCTCGACTAGATTCTCTCAATCCTCTATCACTCTCGACTAGAATCTCTCAATCCTCTCTCACTCTCGACTAGAGTCTCTCAATCCTCTCTCACTCTCGACTAGAGTCTCTCAATCCGCTCTCACTCTCGACTAAAGTCTCTCAATCCTCTCTCACTCTCGACTGGTGTCTCTCAATCCTCTCTCACTCTTGACTGGTGTCTCTCAATCGTCTCTCACTCTCAACTGGTGTTTCTCAATCCTCTCTCACTCTCGACTGGAGTCTATCAATCCTCTCTCACTCTCAAGGAGATATCTGTAAACTGATCACTGGCTCTAATAAACCTCCCTCTCTCTCAGGGAGATATCTGTACACTGACTGGTGTCTCTCAGTCCCTCTCTCTCAGGGAGATATCTGTACACTGACTGGTGTTTCTCAGTCCCTCTCTCTCAGGGAGATATCTGTACACTGACTGGTGTCTCTCAGTCCCTCTCTCTCAGGGAGATATCTGTCCACTGACTGGTGTCTCTCAGTCCCTTTCTCCCTCAGGGTGATATCTGTTCACTGACTGGTGTCTCTCAGTCCCCTCTCTCTCAGGGAGATATCTGTACACTGACTGGTGTCTCTCAGTCCCCTCTCTCTCAGGGAGATATCTGTACACTGACTGGTGTCCCTCAGTCCCCTCTCTCTCAGGGAGATATCTGTACACTGACTAGTGTCACTCAGTCCCCTCTCTCTCAGGGAGATATCTGTACACGGACTGGTGTGTCTCAATTCCTCTCACTCTCAGGGAGATATCTGTAGACTGACTTGTGTCTCTCAGTCCCCTCTCTCTCTCAGGGAGATATCTGTATACTGACTGGTGTCTCTCAGTCCCCTCTCTCTCTCAGGGAGGTATCTGTACACTGACTGGTGTCTCTCAGTCCCCTCTCTCTCAGGTAGATATCTTTACTCTGACTAGTGTCTCTCAGTCCCTCTCTCTCAAGGAGATATCTGTACACTGACTGGTGTGTCTCAGTTCCTCTCTCTCTCAGGGAGATATCTGTACACTGACTGGTGTCTCTCAGTTCCTCTCTCTCTCAGGGACATATCTGTACAATGACTGGTGTTTCTCATTCCTCTCTCTCTCAGGGAGATATCTGTACACTTACTGGTGTCTCTCAGTTCCTCTCTCTCTCAGGGACATATCTGTACAATGACTGGTATCTCTCAGTCCCCTGTCTCTCAGGGAGATATCTGTACACTGACTGGTGTCTCTCAGTCCCTCTCATTCTCAGGGGGATATCTTTACAATGACTGGTGTCTCTCAGTCCCCCTCTCTCAGGAAGATATATGTACACTGACTGGTGCTTCTCAGTCCCTCTTTCTCAGGGAGATATCTGTACACTGACTGGAGCATCTTAATCCCTCTCTCTCAGGGAGATATCTGTACACTGACTGGTGTCTCTCAGTCCCTCTCTCTCAGGGAGATATCTGTACACTGACTGGTGTCTCTCAGTCCCCTCTCTCTCAGGGAGATATCTGTACACTGACTGGTGTCTCTCAGTCCCTCTCTCTCAGGGAGATATCTGTACACTGACTGGTGTCTCTCAGTCCCCTCTCTCTCAGGGAGATATCTGTACACTGACTGGTGTCTCTCAGTCCCCTCTCTCTCAGGGGGATATCTGTACACTGACTGGTGATTCTCAGTCCCTCTCTCTTAGGGATATATTTGTACACAGACTGGTGTCTCTCAGTCCCTCTCTCTCAGAGAAATATCTGAACACTGACTGGTGTCTCTCAATCCCCTCTTCCTCCTGGAGATATCTGTTCGCTGACTGGTGTGTCTCCGTCAATCTCTCTCAGGGGGATACCTGTGCAATTCATCTGTGACTGACAGTCCTCTCTCTCTCAGGGAGATATCTGTACACTGACTGATGTGTCTCAATCTCTCGCAGGGGTATATCTGTACACGCATTGTGTCCCTCAGTCCCTATCACTCAGAGAGATATCTATACACAGACTGGTGTCTCCCTGTCCTCTCTCTCTCAAGGGTATCTATACACTGACTGGGGTCTCTCAGTACCCTCTCTCTCAGGGAGATATCTGTACACTGACTGGTGTCTCTCAGTCCCCACTCTCTCAGGGAGACATCTGTACAGTGACTGGTGTCAATCAGTCCCTCTCTCTCTCTGGGAGATATCTGTATACTGATTGGTGTGACTCAATACCTCTGTCACAAACACCAACAGCCAATATATCCAGGCGGGTATCACTCCCTCTGATATAAGAAGAACGGTAGCCAGCAAGAAAGAGCGACGCCGTCAAACATCAGATGAGAGGCACCCTCTACATGGTCATACACCTACACCCAGCGACCTAAAGTCAAGGAAGAGCTTCATGAACAGTGTTGTTCCATTATAATCCACCCCATCTGAAGCCCGCATCGCCTTGTGGAAAGACCGGCTCGCCAGTCTCGAACAACCCCCAGCGATGGAAATTCTACCGGATGAAAGTCTTCCCCCAGGAGCTAATTGCAACTGGGCAACCTGCAAGTGCCTTAACAGACTTGGGACTGGTGTAGTTGTTCAAAGGGGTCACTAAGCAAATGGGGATATACAACCAGCCCGACAACTTGTGAATGTGGAACTGAGCCACAGACTATGCAACATCTCCTGCAATGCCTATCGCTAGAGGAACCCTGCACTGTTGCAGATCTTGCTGAATTCAATAACAAGGCACAAAAATGTGTCCCGTTCTGGCTGGGCCATGTATAGACTGTCCGTGGACACGATAAGAAGAATCTCTACAGAGACAGGTGTCTCTCAGTTACCTCTCCTACATGGAGATATCTATACACAGAGGGGAGTCTCTCAGTCCCTCTCATTCAGGGAGATATCTATACACAGAGGGGTGTGTCTCAGTCCCCTCTCTCTCAGGGAGATATCTGTACACTGACTGGTGTCTCTCAGTCCCTCTCTCTCTCAGGGAGATATCTATACACTGACTGGTGTCTCTCAGTCCCCTCTCTCTCAGGGAGATATCTGTACACTGACTGGTGTCTCTCAGTCCCCTCTCTCTCAGGGAGATATCTGTACACTGACTGGTGTCTCTCAGTCCCTCTCTCTCAGGATGATATCTGTACACTGACTGGTGTCTCTCAGTCCCCTCTCTCTCAGGGAGATATCTGTACACTGACAGGTGTCTCTCAGTCCCCTCTCTCTCAGGGAGATATCTGTACACTGACAGGTGTCTCTCAGTCCCCTCTCTCTCAGGGAGATATCTGTACACTGACTGGTGTCCCTCAGTCCCTCTCTCTCAGGGAGATATCTGTACACTGACTGGTGTCCCTCAGTCCCGCTCTCTCAGGATGATAACTGTACACTGACTGGTGTCTCTCAGTCGCCTCTCTCTCAGGGAGATATCTATACACTGACTGGTGGCTCTCACTCCCCTCTCTCTCAGGGAGATATCTATACACTGGCTGGTGTCTCTCAGTCCCTCTCTCTCTCCGGTAGATATCTGTACACTGACTGGTGTGCCTCAGTCCCCTCTCTCTCTGGGAGATATCTGTCCACTGACTGGTGTCTCTCTGTCCCCTCTCTCTCAGGGAGATATCAGTACACTGACTGGTGTCTCTCAGTCCTCTCTCTCTCTCTCAGGGAGATATCTGTACTCTGACTGGTGTCTCTCAGTCCCATCCTATCAGGGAGATATCTGTAGACTGACTGGTATCTCTCAGTCCCCTCTCTCTCAGGGAGATATCTGTACACTGACTGGTGTCTCTCAGTCCCCTCTCTCTCAGGGAGATATCTGTACACTGACTGGTGTCCCTCAGTCCCCTCTCTCTCAGGGAGATATCTGTTCACTGACTGGTGTCTATTAGTCCCCTCTCTCTCAGGGAGATATCTGTACACTGACTGGTGTCTCTCAGTCCCTCTCTCTCAGGGAGATATCTGTACACTGACTAGTGCCTCTCGCTCTCCCCTCTCTCAGGGAGGTATCTGTACACTGACTGGTGTCTCTCAGTCCCTCTCTCTCAGAGAGATATCTGTACACTGACTGGTGTCTCTCAGTGCCTCTCTCTCAGGGACATATCTGTACACTGACTGGTGTCTCTCAGTTCCTCTCTCAGGGACAAATCTGTACACTGACTGGTGTCTCTCAATCTCCCCTCTCTCAGGAAGATATCTGTACACTGACTGGTGCTTCTCAGTCCCTCTCTCTCAAGGAAATATCTGTACACTGACTGGTGTCTCTCAATCCCCTCTTCCTCCTGGAGATATCTGTTCGCTGACTGGTGTGTCTCCGTCAATCTCTCTCAGGGGGATACCTGTGCAACTCATCTGCGACTGACAGTCCTCTCTCTCTCGGGGAGATATCTGTACACTGACTGATGTGTCTCAATCTCTCTCAGGGGTATATCTGTACACTCACTTATGTCCCTCAGTCCCTATCACTCAGAGAGAAAACGATACACAGACTGGTGTCTGTCTGTCCTCTCTCTCTCAAGGGTATCTTTACACTGACTGGTGTCTCTCAGTCCCCTCTCTCCCAGGGATATATCTGTACACTGAAAGGTGTCTCTCAGTCCCCTATCTCTCAGGGAGATATCTGTACACTGACTGGTGTCAATCAGTCCCTCTCTCTCTCTGGGAGAGATCTGTATCCTGACTGGTGTGACTCAATACCTCTGTCACAAACACCAACAGCCTATATATCCCGGCGGGTATCGCTTCCCCTGATATAAGAAGAACGGTAGCCAGCAAGAAAGAGCAACTCCGTTAAACATCAGATGAGAGGCACCCTCTACATGGTCATACACCTACACCCAGCCACCTAAAGTCAAGGAAAAGCTTCATGAATAGTGTTGTTCCATTACAATCCACCCCATCTGAAGCCCGCATCGCCTTGTGGAAAGACTGGCTCGCCAGTCTCAAACAACCCCCAGCGATGGAAATTCTACCGGATGAAAGTCTTCCCCCAGGAGCTAATTGCAACTGGGTAACCTGGAAGTGCCTTAACAGACTTAGGACTGGTGTAGGTCGTTCAAAGGGGTCACTAAGCAAATGGGGATATACAACCAGCCTGACAACTTGTGAATGTGGAACTGAGCCACAGACTATGCAACATCTCCTGCAATGCCTATCGCTAGAGGAACCCTGCACTGTTGCAGACCTTGCTGAATTCAATAACAAGGAGCAAAAATGTGTCCCGTTCTGGCTGGGCCATGTATAGACTGTCCGTGGACACAATAAGAAAAATATCTACAGAGACAGGTGTCTCTCAGTTACCTCTCTTACATGGAGATATCTATACACAGAGGGGTGTCTCTCAGTCCCCTCTCTCTCAGGGAGATATCTATACACAGAGGGGTGTGTCTCAGTGCCCTCTCTCTCAGGGAGATATCTGTACACTGACTGGTGTCTCTCAGTCCCCTCTCTCTCAGGGAGATATCTGTACACTGACTGGTGTCTCTCAGTTCCCTCTGTCTCAGGGAGATATCTGTACATTGACTGGTGTCTCTCAGTCCCTCTCTCTCAGGATGATATGTGTACTCTGACTGATGTCTCTCAGTCCCTCTTTCTCAGGGAGATATCTGTACACGGACTGGTGTCTCTCAGTCCCTCTCTCTCAGGGAGATATCTGTATACTGACTGGTGTCTCTCAGTCCCTCTCTCTCAGGAAGATATCTGTATACTGACTGGTATCTCTCAGTCCCTCTCTCTCACGGAGATATCCGAAAACTAACTGGTGTCTCTCAGTCCCCTCTCTCTCACTCAGGGTGATATCTGTACACTGAATGGTGTCTCTCTATCCCCTCTCTCTCAGGGAGATATCTGTACACTGACTGGTGTCTCTCAGTCCCCTCTCTCTCAGGGAGATATCTGTACACTGACTGGTGTCCCTCAGTCCCTCTCTCTCAGGGAGATATCTGTTCACTGACTGGTGTCCCTCAGTCCCTCTCTCTCAAGGAGAAATCTGTACACTGACTGGTGTCTCTCAGTCGCCTCTCTCTCAGGGAGATATCTATACACTGACTGGTGGCTCTCACTCCCCTCTCTCTCAGGGAGATATCTATACACTGGCTGGTGTCTCTCAGTCCCTCTCTCTCTCTGGTAGATATCTGTACACTGACTGGTGTCTCTCAGTCCCCTCTCTCTCAGGGAGAAATCTGTACACTGACTGGTGTCTCTCTGTCCCCTCTCTCTCAGGGAGATATCTGTACACTGACTGGTGTCTCTCAGTCCTCTCTCTCTCTCTCAGGCAGATATCTGTACACTGACTGGTGTCTCTCAGTCCCCTCTCTCTCAGGGAGAAATCTGTACACTGACTGGTGTCTCTCTGTCCCCTCTCTCTCAGGGAGATATCTGTACACTGACTGGTGTCTCTCAGTCCTCTCTCTCTCTCTCAGGCAGATATCTGTACTCTGACTGGTGTCTCTCAGTCCCATCCTCTCAGGGAGATATCTGTAGACTGACTGGTATCTCTCAGTTCCCTCTCTCTCAGGGAGATATCAGTACACTGACTGGTATCTCTCAGTCCCCTCTCTCTCAGGGAGATATCTGTACACTGACTGGTGTCCCTCAGTCCCCTCTCTCTCAGGAAGATATCTGTTCACTGACTGGTGTCTATCAGTCCCCTCTCTCTCAGGGAGATATCTGTAAACTGCCTGGTGTCTCTCAGTCCCTCTCTCTCAGGGAGATATCTGTACACTGACTAGTGCCTCTCGCTCTCCCCTCTCTCAGGGAGGTATCTGTACACTGACTGGTGTCTCTCAGTCCCTCTCTCTCAGAGAGCTATCTGTACACTGACTGGTGTCTCTCAGTGCCTCTCTCTCCCAGGGACATATCTGTACACTGACTGCTGTCTCGCAGTTCCTCTCTCAGAGAGAAATCTGTACACTGACTGGTGTCTCTCGCTCTCCCCTCTCTCAGGGAGGTATCTGTACACTGACTGGTGTCTCTCAGTCTCCCCTCTCTCAAGGAGATACCTGCACACTGACTGGTGTCTCTCAGTTCCTCTCTCAGGGACAAATCTGTACACTGACTGGTGTCTCTCAATGTCCCCTCTCAGGAAGATATCTGTACACTGACGGGAGCATCTCAGTCCCACTCTCTCAGGGAAATATCTGTACACTGAATGGTGTCCCTCAGTCCCCCTCTCTCAGGAAGATATCTGTACACTGACTGGTGCTTCTCAGTCCCTCTTTCTTAGGGAGATATCTGTACACTGACAGGAGCATCTTAGTCCTCTCTCTCAGGGACAAATCTGTACACTGACTGGTGTCTCTCAGTCCCTCTCTCTGAGGGAAATATCTGTACACTGAATGGTGTCTCTAAATCCCCTCTTCCTCCTGGAGATATCTGTTCGCTGACTGGTGTGTCTCCGTCAATCTCTCTCAGGGCGATACCTGTGCAACTCATCTGTGTCTCACTGTCCTCTCACTCTCAGGGAGATATCTGTACACTGACTGGTGTCTCTCAGTCCTTCTCTCTCAGGATGATATGTGTACTCTGACTGGTGTCTCTCAGTGCCTCCCTCTTTACGGAGATATCTGTACACTGACTGGTGTCTCTCTGTCCCCTCTCTCTCAGGGAGATATCTGTACACTGACTGGTGTCTCTCAGTCACCTCTCTCTCAGGGAGATATCTGTACACTGACTGGTGTCTCTCAGTCCTCTCTCCCTCTCTCAGGAAGATATCTGTACTCTGACTGGTGTTTCTCAGTCCCTTCCTCTCAGGGAGATATCTGTACATTGACTGGTGACTCTCTGTCCCCTCTCTCTCAGGGAGATATCTGTACACTGACTGGTGTCTCTCAGTCCCCTCTCTCTCAGGGAGATATCTGTACACTGACTGGTGTCCCTCAGTCCCTCTCTCTCAGGGAGATATCTGTACACTGACTGGTGTCCCTCAGTCCCTCTCTCTCAGGATGATATCTATACACTGACTGCTGTCTCTCAGTCCCCTCTCTCTCAGGGAGATATCTATACACTGACTGGTGTCTGTCAGTCGCCTCTCTCTCAGGGAGATATCTATACACTGACTGGTGTCTCTCAGTCCCCTCTCTCTCAGGGAGATATCTATGCACTGACTGGTGTCTCTCAGTCCCTCTCTCTCTCAGGGAGATATCTGTACAATGACTGGTGTCTCTCAGTCGCCTCTCCCTCAGGGAGATATCTGTACACTGACTGGTGTCTCTCAGTCCCCTCTATCTCAGGGAGATATCAGTACACTGACTGGTGTCCCTCAGTCCCTCTCTCTCAGGGAGATATCTGTACACTGACTGGTGTCTCTCAGTCCCCTCTCTCTCAGGGAGATATCTATACACTGACTGGTGTCTCTCAGTCCCCTCTCTCTCAGGGAGATATCTGTACAATGACTGGTGTCTCTCAGTCCCCTCTCTCTCAGGGAGATATCTGTACACAGACTGGTGTCTCTCAGTCCCTCTCTCTCAGGGGGATATCTGTAGACTGACTGGTGTCTCTCAGTCCCTCTCTCTCAGGGAGATATCTGTATACTGACTGGTGTCTCTCAGTCCCCTCTCTCTCAGGGAGATATCTGTACACTGACTGGTGTCCCTCAGTCCCTCTCTCTCAGGGAGATATCTGTACACCGACTGGTGTCCCTCAGTCCCTCTCTCTCAGGGAGATATCTGTACAGTGACTGGTGTCCCTCAGTCTCCTCTCTCTCAGGGAGATATCTGTACACTGACTGGTGTCCCTCAGTCCCTCTCTCTCAGGGAGATATGTGTACACTCACTGGTGTCCCTCAGTACCTCTATCTCAGGATGATATCTGTACACTGACTGGTGTCTCTCAGTCCCCTCTCTCTCAGGGAGATATCTGTACAATGACTGGTGTCTCTCAGTCCCTCTATCTCAGAGAGATATCTGTACACTGACTGGTGTCTCTCAGTCCCTTTCTCTCTCAGGGAGATATCTGTACACTGACTGGTGTCTTTCAGTCCCCTCTATCTCAGGGAGATAACTGTACACTGACTGGTGTCTCTCAGTCCTCTCTCTCTCTCTCTCTCAGGGAGATATCTGTACTCTGACTGGTGTCCCTCAGTCCCCTCTCTCTCAGGGAGATATCTGTATACTGACTGGTGTCCCTCAGTCCCTCTCTCTCAGGGAGATATCTGTACACTGACTGGTGTCCCTCAGTCCCCTCTCTCTCAGGGAGATATCTGTTCACTGACTGGTGTCTCTCTGCCCCCTCTCTCTCAGGGAGATATCTGTACAATGACTGGTGTCTCTCAGTCCCTCTATCTCAGAGAGATATCTGTACACTGACTGGTGCATCTCAGTCCCTCTCTCTCAGAGAGATATCTGTACACTGACTGGTGTCTCTCAGTCCCTTTCTCTCTCAAGGAGATATCTGTACACTGACTGGTGTCTCTCAGTCTCCCCTCTCTCAAGGAGATATCTGTACACTGACTGGTGTCCCTCAGTCCCTCTCTCTCAGGATGATATGTGTACTGTGACTGATGTCTCTCAGTCCCTCTCTCTCAGGGAGATATCTGTATACTGACTGGTGTCTCTCAGCCCCCTCTCTCTCAGGGAGATATCTGTACACTGACTGGTGTCTCTCAGTCCCTCTCTCTCAGGGAGATATCTGTATACTAACTGGTGTCTCTCAGTCCCTCTCTCTCAGGGAGATATCCGTACACCGACTGGTGTCTCTCAGTCCCTCTCTCTCTCAGGGAGATATCTGTACACTGACTGGTGTCTCTCAGTCCCACTCTCTCAGGATGATATGTGTACTCTGACTTGTGTCTCTCAGTCCCCTCTCTCTCTCTCTGGGAGATATCTGTACATTGACTGGTGTCTCTCTGTCCCCTCTCTCTCAGGGAGATATCTGTGCACTGACTGGTGTCTCTCAGTCCCCTCTCTCTCAGGGAGATATCTGTACACTGACTGGTGTCCCTCAGTCCCTCTCTCTCAGGGAGATATCTGTACACTGACTGGTGTCTCTCAGTCCCCTCTCTCTCAGGGAGATATCTATACACTGACTGGTGTCTGTCAGTCGCCTCTCCCTCAGGGAGATATCTGTACACTGACTGGTGTCTCTCGCTCTCCCCTCCATCAGGGAGAAATCTGTACACTGACTGGTGTCTCTCAGTCTCCCCTCTCTCAAGGAGATATCTGTGCACTGACTGGTGTCTCAGTGCCCTCTCTCTCAGGGAGATATCAGTACACTGACTGGTGCCTCTCAGTCCCCTCTCTCTCAGGGAGATATCTGTACACTGACTGGTGTCCCTCAGTCCCTCTCTCTCAGGATGATATCTGTACACTGACTGGTGTCTGTCAGTCGCCTCTCTCTCAGGGAGATATCTATACACTGACTGGTGTCCCTCAGTCCCCTCTCTCTCAGGGAAATATCTGTACACTGACTGGTGTCTCTCAGTCCCCTCTCTCTCAGGGAGATATCCGTACAATGACTGGTGTCTCTCAGTCCCTCTATCTCAGGGAGATATCTGTACACTGACTGGTGTCTCTCAGTCCCCTCTCTCTCAGGGAGATATCTGTACACTGACTGGTGTCTCTCGCTCTCCCCTCTCTCAGGGAGGTATCTGTACACTGACTGGTGTGTCTCAGTCCCTCTCGCTCAGAGAGATATCTGTACACTAACTGGTGTCTCTCAGTTCCTCTCTCTCTCAGGGAGAAATCTGTACACTGACTGGTGTCTCTCAGTCCCTCTCTCTCAGGGAGATATCTGTACACTGACTGGTGTCTCTCAGTCTCCCCTCTCTGAAGGAGATATCTGTGCACTGACTGGTGTCTCAGTCCCCTCTCTCTCAGGGAGATAGCTGTGCACTGACTGGTGCCTCTCAGTCCCCTCTCTCTCAGGGAGATATCTGTACACTGACTGGTGTCTCTCAGTCCCCTCTCTCTCAGGGAGATATCTGTACACTGACTGGTGTCCCTCAGTCCCTCTCTCTCAGGGATGATATCTGTACACTGACTGGTGTCTCAGTCCCTCTCTCTCAGGGAGATATCTGTACACTGACTGGTGTCCCTCAGTCCCTCTCTCAGGGAGATATCTGTACACTGACTGGTGTCCCTCAGTCCCTCTCTCTCAGGGAGATATCTGTACTCTGACTGGTGTCTCAGTCCCTCTCTCTCAAGGAGATATCTGTACACTGACTGGTGTCTCTCAGTCCCTCTCTCAGGGAGATATCTGTACACTGACTGGTGTCTCTCAGTCCCTCTCTCTCAGGGAGATATCTGTACTCTGACTGGTGTCTCAGTCCCTCTCTCTCAGGGAGATATCTGTACACTGACTGGTGTCTCTCAGTCCCCTCTCTCAGGGAGATATCTGTATACTGACTGGTGTCTCTCAGTCCCTCTCTCTCAGGGAGATATCTGTACACTGACTGGTGTCTCTCTCTCCCTCTCTCTCAGGGAGATATCTGTACACTGACTGGTGTCTCTCAGTCCCTTTCTCTCAGGGAGATATCTGTACACTGACTGGTGTCTCAGTCCCTCTGTCTCAGGGAGATATCTGTACACTGACTGGTGTCTCTCAGTCCCCTCACTCAGGGAGATATCTGTATACTGACTGGTGTCTCTCAGTCCCTCTCTCTCAGGGAGATATCTGTACACTGACCGGTGTCTCTCTGTCCCTCTCTCTCAGGGAGATATCTGTACACTGACTGGTGTCTCTCAGTCCCTCTCTCTCAGGGAGATATCTGTACACTGACTGGTGTCTCAGTCCCCTCTCTCTCAGGGAGATATCTGTACACTGACTGGTGTCTCAGTCCCCTCTCTCTCAGGGAGATATCTGTACACTGACTGGTGTCTCTCAGTCCCTCTCTCTCAGGGAGATATCTGTACACTGACTGGTGTCTCAGTCCCTCTCTCTCAGGGAGATATCTGTACATTGTGTGTTCTGACTCACCACTTCTCCATGTCGCTGTGCACCTGGGCCACCTTTTGTCCAAAGTGTGAATCTCGCTGCCGCTTGAAGACAGTTGTTCTGTCCGTCTCGATGTTGAAGTTCTCATAGGGTTTGATCTCTTCGTCAGATGGGAGGAGGAGAGGTTAGAGAAATGGCCCAATTAAATGTTGTCATGAAATGTTGGAATTTCATCACATTTTGGAAGACAGGCACAAGACTGGACAGAAAACTGTCTGTCAAATCCCCAATCTTTTTGTTTATTCCTTCATAGGTTGTGGGCATCGCCTGCAAGGCCAGCGTTTGTTGCCCAAACCTAAGTACCCTTCAATTGCTGTAGGTCTGGAGTTACATTTAGGCCAGACCAGGTGAGGACAGCAGATTTCCTTCATTAAGAGACATTAATGAACCAGGCGGGTCTTTACGATAATCAATGACACTTTCATGGGAATCATTACAGAGACTGGCGTTTAATTCCAGTTTTATTAATTGAATGTAAATTCCACCAGTTGGTGGGATTTAAACCCGGGCCTCCAGAGCATTAGCCTGAGCCGCTGGGTTACCAGGCCAGTGACATTACCGCTACGCCACCATCTCATCCAGAGATTAATGCACAGCAACAAATCTGGGAGCAAATCAAATCAAATCAAAGCAAGGGGCAGAACTGGAGGAAGCCAAGAGTTAAGGGCAGTTCAGAGAGCTGCTGCTGAAGGACATGGGGAAGGTGAAGATGACAATTTGAATTTTAAAATTCAAATTTTTCAGGAGCCTGCATTGAACGAAGGATGAGATGGATGTTTTGATACAAAGTAATGGAGAGAGCGCAGGGCTGTGGGATTCATTTAGGAATTGATACAAGGCAATGGGGAGAGAGTGGGGCTGTGGGATTCATTTAGGAATTGATACAAGGCAATGGGGAGACAGTGAGGCTGTGGGATTAGTTTGGGATTGATACAGGGCTATGGGGAGAGAGTGAGGCTGTGGGATTAGTGTGGGATTGATACAGGGCTATGGGGAGAGAGTGAGGCTGTGGGATTAGTTTGTGATTGATATAACCCTATGGGGAGAGCACGGGGCAGTGGGATTAGTGTGGGATTGATACAGGGCTATGGGGAGAGAGTGGGGCAGTGGGAATAGTTTGGGAATGGTACAGGCCCATGGGGGTGGAGTGGGGCAGTGGGATTAGTTTGTGATTAATATAACCCTATGGGGAGAGAGCGGGGTAATGGGATTAGTTTGGGATTAATACAGGGTAATGGGGAGAGAATGGGGCAGTGGAATTATTTTGGGGTTGGAAGAGGCCTATGGGGGAGAGAGTGAGGCTGCGGGATTCGATTGGGATTGATGCAGATCTATGGATAGAGAGCAGGACAGTAAGTTTGGGCTTGACACAGGTTTATGGGGAGAGAGTGAAACTGTGGGATTATTGTGGGATTGACACAGCTTTATGGGGAGAGAGTGGGTCAGTGGGATTAGTTTGTGACTGATACAGGGCTATGGGTTGAGAATGGGGGAATGGGATTAGTTTGGGATTGATACATGGATGTGGGTAGAGGGGGAGGCAGTGGGATTAGTGTGGGATTGATACAGGGCTATGGGGAGAGGGTGGGGCAGTGTGATTAGTGTGAGATTCATACAGGGCTATGGGGAGAGGGTGGGGCAGTGGGGTTAGTGTGGGATTGATACAGGGCTATGGGGAGAGAGCGGGGCAGCGGGATTAGTTTGGGGATTGATACAGGGCTATGGGGAGAGAGTGGGGCAGTGGGATTAGTTTGGGGATTGATACAGGGCTATGGGGAGAGAGTGGGGCGGTGGGATTAGTTTGGGGTTGATACAGGGCAATGGAGATAGAATGGGGCAGTGGAATTAATTTGAGATTGATATATGGCTATGGGGAGAGAGTGGAACAATGGGATTAGTTTGTGATTGATACAGGGCTATGGGTTGAGAATTGGGGAATGGGATTAGTTTGGGATTGATACAGGGATGTGGGTAGAGGGTGAGGCAATGAGATTAGCGTGGGATTGATGCAAGACTATGGGGAGAGAGTGAGGCAGTGGGATTAGTGTGGGATTGATACAGGGCTATGGGGAGAGGGTGAGGCAGTGGGATTAGTGTGAGATTCATACAGGGCTATGGGGAGAGAGCAGGGCAGCGGAATTAGTTTGGGATTGATACAGGGCTATGGGGAGAGAGCGGGGCAGTGGGATTAGTGTGGGATTGATACAGGGCTATGGGGAGAGAGCAGGGCAGCGGGATTAGTTTGGGATTGATACAGGGCTATGGGGAGAGAGTGGGGCAGTGGGATTAGTGTGAGATTCATACAGGGCTATGGGGAGAGAGCGGGGCAGTGGGATTAGGGTGAGATTGATACAGGGCTATGGGGAGAGAGCGAGGCAGTGGGATTAGGGTGAGATTGATACAGGGCTATTGGGTGTGGATGGGGCAGTGGAATTAGTTTGGGATTGATAAAGGCCTATGGGAAGAAAGCGGGGCAGCGGAATTAGATTGGGATTTGTACAGGGCTATGGGGAGAGAGTGTGGCAGTGGTATTAGTGTGGGATTGGTACATGGCTATGGGGAGGGAGTAGGGCAGTGGGATTAGTTTGAGATGGATACAGGGCTATGGGGAGGGAGTAGGGCAGTGGGATTAGTGTGAGATTCATACAGGGCTATGGGGAAAGAGTGGGGCAGTGGGATTAGTGTGAGATTCATACAGGGCTATGGGGAGAGAGTGGGGCAGTGGGAATAGTTTGGGAATGGTTCAGGCCCATGGGGGTGGAGTGGGGCAGTGGGATTAGTTTGTGATTGATATAACCCTATGGGGAGAGAGCGGGGTAATAGGATTAGTTTGGGATTAATACAGGGTAATGGGGAGAGAATGGGGCAGTGGAATTATTTTGGGGTTGACAGAGGCCTATGGGGAGAGAGTGAGGCTGCGGGATTCGATTGGGATTGATGCAGATCTATGGATAGAGTGCAGGACAGTAAATTTGGGTTTGACACAGGTTTATGGGGAGAGAGTGGGGCAGTGGAATTATTTTGCGGTTCAGTGATGCCTATGGGGAGCGAGTGGGGCTGTGGGATTTGTTTTGGGCTTGATACAAGGCTAGGGGGAGAGATTGAGGCTGTGAGATTAATGTGGGATTGATACAGGTCTATGGGGAGAGAGTGGGGTAGTGGGATTAGTTTGGGATTGATACATGGCTATGGGGTGAGATTGGGGGAATTGGTTTAGTTTGGGATTGATACAGGGCTATGGGGAGAGAGCAGGGCAGCGGGATTAGTTTGGGATTGATACAGGGCTATGGGTTGAGAGTGGGGGAATGGGATTAGTTTGTGATTGATACAGGGATGTGGGTAGAAGGTGAGGCAATGAGATTAGTGTGGGATTGATGCAAGACTATGGAGAGAGAGTGTGGCTGTGGGAATAGTGTGTGATTGATACAGGGCTATGGGGAGAGAGTGAGGCAGTGGGATTGTGAGATTGATACAGGGCTATGGGGAGAGAGTAGGGCAGCAGGATTAGATTGGGATTGATACAGGGCTATGGGGAGAGAGTGGGGCAATGGAATTAGTTTGGGATTGATACAGGGCTATGGGGAGAAAGTGAGGCTGTGGGATTAGTGTGAGATTGATACAGGGCTATGGGGAGAGTGCGGGGCAGTGGGATTAGTTTGGGATTGATACAGGGTGATGGGGAGGGAGTGGCACAGTGAGATTAGTTTGGGATTGATACAGGGCTATGGGGAGAGAGCGGGCCAGAGGGATTAGTTTCGGTTGATACAGGGCTATGTGGAGAGAGCGGGGCAGTGGGATTAGTTTGGGATTGTGCCGGGTAATGGGCAGAGAGTGGGGCAGTGGGATTAGTTTGGGGATTCATACATGTCACTGGGGTGGGAGTGGTGCAATGGGTTTTGTTTGGGATTGACACAGGAAGTGGAATTAGTTTGGGATTGATACAGGGCTATGGAGAGAAAATCGGGCATTGGAATTAGTTATGGATTGATCCAGGGCTATGGGGAGAAAGCAGGGCAGTCACATTAGTTTGAGATTGATATCGGGCTATGAGGTTGGAGTGGGGGAATGGGATTAGATTGTGATTGATACAGGGATGTGGATAGAGTGCGAGGCAATGAGATTAGTGTGGGATTGATACAAGACTATGGGGAGAGATTGAGGCAGTGGGATTATATTGGGATTGATACAGGGCTATGGGGAGAGAGTGAGGCAGTGGGATTAGTGTGTGATTGATACAAGGCTATGGGGAGAGAGTGAGGTTTTGGGATTCGATTGGGATTTGTACAGGCCTATGGGGAGAGAGTGGGCCAGCGGGTTTAGTTTGGGGATTGATACAGGGCTATGGGGAGGGAGTGGTGTGGTGTGTTTAGTTTGGGATTGGTACAGGCCTATGGGGAGAGAGTGCGGCAGTGAGATTAGTTTGGAATTGATACAGGGCTATGGGGAGAGAGTGGGGCAGTGGGATTAGTTTGCGATTGATCCTGGGCTATGGGGAGAGAGTGGGGCAGTGGGATTAGTTTGTGATTCATATAGGGATGTGGGTAGAGGGTCAGGCAATGAGATTAGCGTGAGATTGATACAAGACTATGGGGAGAGAGTGAGGCAGTGGGATTAGTGTAGGGTGATTGATACAAGGCTATGGGGAGAGAGTGAGGCTTTGGGATTCGATTGGGATTTGTACAGGCCTATGGGGAGAGAGTGGGCCAGCGGGATTAGTTTGGGGATTGATACAGGGCTATGGGGAGGGAGTGGTGTGGTGTGTTTAGTTTGGGATTGGTACAGGCCTATGGGGAGAGAGTGGGGCAGTGGGATTAGTTTGGGATTTGCACAGGTTCTATGGGGAGAGAGTGCGGCAGTGGGATTAGTTTGGGATTTGTACAGGGCTATGGGGAGGGAGTGGGGCAGTGGGGTTAGTTTGGGATTTGTACAGGGCTATGGGGAGGGAGTGGGGCAGTGGGGTTAGTTTGGGCATTGATACAGGCCTATGGGGAGAGAGTGGGGCAGTGAGATTAGTTTGGTATTGATACAGGGCCATGGGGAGAGAGTGGGGCAGTGGGATTAGTTTGGGATTGATACAGGGCTATGGGGAGAGAGTGGGGCAGTGGGATTAGTTTGGGATTGATACAGGGCTATGGGGAGAGAGTGGGGCAGTGGGATTAGTTTGGAATTGATACAGGGCTATGGGGAGAGAGCAGGGCAGTGGGATTTGTTTGGGATTGATACAGGGCTATGGGGAGAGAGCGGGGCAGTGGGATTAGTTTGGGATTGATACAGGGCTATGGGGAGAGAGCAGGGCAGTGGGATTAGTTTGGGATTGATCCAGGGCTATGGGGAGAGAGTGGAACAATGGGATTAGTTTGTGATTGATTCAGGGATGTGGGTAGAGGGTCAGGCAATGAGATTAGTGTGAGATTGATACAAGACTAGGGAGAGAGTGAGGCAGTGGGATTAGTGTGGGATTGATACAGGGCTATGGGGAGAGAGCAGGGCAGCGGAATTAGATTGGGATTGATACAGGGCTATGGGGAGAGAGCAGGGCAGCGGAATTATATTGGGATTGATACAGGGCTATGGGTTGTTAGAAGCAAAACGATATTTATTCCAGCATGTAGGCTGCTCAGGACACCACACGTGGTTCCTAGTCTGTCTACTACCCAGAATAGAGAATCCAGCACTGTTTATACAGGTCATAACAGGAAATTCATGCCATATAAAGTCCGTACATCAGGTAATCACAGTTATGTCATGGTTAGCACGTACATTGAGCGAGTGCAGTAATACAATTACAGGCAGATGGGGCATTTCATGATGAAACAGGAGATAGTTTAACTACAACTATGTTAGATAAAGATCACATGTATTACCATATCAGCAGATTTAATCAGTGCACCATTGTTTCATCCAGCACCTAAGAGGACGCAGTTGTAACCACAAACTTTTGAAAGAAACTCTGCGTGATTAGTTTACATCATTCCTTACCGCAATATAATCACTTTTAGATCATTGAACCCATTAGAAACTTTAGCTAACTAAAGCTCTATTCCACAATACAAGCCGATGGGGAGAGAGTGGGGATGTGGGATTCGTTTGGGATTCGTACAGGCCTATCATGAGGGAGTGGGGCTGTGGGATTAGTTTGGGATTGGTACAGGCCTATGAGGAGGGAGCAGGGCAATGGGATTAGTTTGGGATTGGTACAGGGCTATGAGGAGAGAGTGGGGCAGCGGGATTATTTTCCTGTTGATAGAGGTCTATGGGGAGAGAGTGGGCAATGGGATTAGTTTGGGATTGATACAGGGCCATGGGGAGAGGAGGAACGAATGGGATTAATGTGAGATTGATGCAAGCCTATGTGGAGGGAGTGGTGAGGTGGGATTAGTGTGCGATTGATACAGGGCTATGGGGAGAGAGCGGGGCAGTGGGATTAGTGTGGGATTGATACAGGGCTATGGGGAGAGAGCGGGGCAGTGGGATTAGTTTGGGGATTGATACAGGGCTATGGGGAGAGAGCGGGGCAGTGGGATTAGTTTGGGGATTGATACATGTCTATGGGGAGGGAGTGGTGCAATGGGATTAGTATGGGATTGACAGAGGGCTAGGGGAGAGAGTGGGGCAATGGGATTTGTTTGGGATTGATACAGGGCTATGGGGAGTGAGTGAACAGCGGGATTATTTTGGGATTGATACAGGGGTATGGGGAGAGAGCGGGGCAGTGGGATTAGTTTGGGATTGATACAGGGCAATGGGAGGGAGTGGGGCAGTGGGAGTAGTTTGGGATTGATACAGGGCAATGAGAGGGAGTAGGGCAGTGGGATTAGTTTGGGATTGATACAGGGCAATGGGAGGGAGCGGGGCAGCGGGATTAGTTTGGGATTGATACAGGGCAATGGGCGGGAACGGAGCATTAAATTTGGGATTGATACAGGGCTCTGGGGGAGAGTGGAACGATGAGATTAGTTTGGGATTTGTACAGCGCTACCGGGAGAGAGCGGGGCAGTGGGATTAGCTTGGGGTTGATACTGGGATATGGAGGCAGAGTGTTACATTAAGTTTAGGAATGATGCAGGGCTATTGATAGAGTGCAGGACAGTTACTTTGGGATTGATACAGGGCAATGGGAGGGAGTGGGGCAGTGGAATTAGTTTGGGATTAATACAGGGCAATGGGAGGGAGTGGGGCAGTGGGATTAGTTTGGGATTGATACAGGGCAATGGGAGGGAGTGGGGCAGTGGGATTAGTTTGGGATTGATACAGGGCAATGGGAGGGAGTGGGGCAGTGGGATTAGTTTGGGATTGATACAGGGCAATGGGAGGGAGTGGGGCAGTGGGATTAGTTTGGGATTGATACAGGGCAATGGGAGGGAGTGGGGCAGTGGGATTAGTTTGGGATTGATACAGGGCAATGGGAGGGAGTGGGTCAGTGGGATTAGTTTGGGGATTGATACAGGGTTATGGGGAGGGAGTGGTGTGGTGTGTTTAGTTTGGGATTGGTACAGGCCTATGGGGAGAGAGTGGGGCAGTGGGGTTAGTTTGGGATTGATCCAGGGCTATGGGGAGAGAGTGGGGGAATGTGATTAGTTTGTGATTGATACAGGGATGTGGGAAGAAGGTGAGGCAATGAGATTAGTGTGGGATTGATGCAAGACTATGGGGAGAGAGTGTGGCTGTGGGAATAGTGTGTGATTGATACAGGGCTATGGGGAAAGAGTGAGGCAGTGGTATTAGTGTGAGATTGATACAGGGCTATGGGGAGAGAGTGAGGCAGTGGGATTAATTTGGAGTTTCTACAGGGCTATTGGGAGAGAGTGGGGCAATGGAATTTGTTTGGGATTGATACAGGGCTATGGGGAGAAAGTGAGGCTGTGGGATTAGTGTGAGATTGATACAGGGCTATGGGGAGAGTGCGGGGCAGTGGGATTTGTTTCTGGATTGATACAGGGTATGAGGAGGGAGTACAGCAGTGGGATTAGTTTGGGATGGATACAGGGCAATGGGGAGAGAGCGGGGCAGTGGGATTAGTTTGGGATTTGTACAGGGCTATGGGGAGGGAGTGGGGCAGTGGGGTTAGTTTGGGATTTGTACAGGGCTATGGGGAGGGAGTGGGGCAGTGGGGTTAGTTTGGGCATTGATACAGGGCTATGGGGAGAGAGTGGGGCAGTGGGATTAGTTTGGGGATTGATAGAGGGCTATGGGGAGAGAGCGAGGCAGTGGGATTAGTTTGGTATTGAAACAGGGCTATGGGGAGAGAGCGAGGCAGTGGGATTAGTTTGGGATTGAAACAGGGCTATGGGGAGAGAGCGAGGCAGTGGGATTAGTTTGGGGATTGATAGAGGGCTATGGGGAGAGAGCGAGGCAGTGGGATTAGTTTGGGATTGAAACAGGGCTATGGGGAGAGAGCAGGGCAGTGGGATTAGTTTGGGATTGATACAGGGCAATGGGATGGAGTGGGGCAGTGGGATTAGTTTGGGATTGATACAGGGCAATGGGATGGAGTGGGGCAGTGGGATTAGTTTGGGATTGATACAGGGCAATGGGATGGAGTGGGGCAGTGGGATTAGTTTGGGATTGATACAGGGCAATGGGAGGGAGCAGGGCAGTGGGATTAGTTTGGGATTGATACAGGGCCATGGGAAGGAGCAGGGCAGTGGGATTAGGTTGGGGATTGATACAGGGCAATGGGAGGGAGCGGGGCAGTGGGATTAGTTTGGGATTGATACAGGGCTATGGGAAGGAGTGGAGCAGTGGGATTAGTTTGGGACTGATACAGGGCTATGGGAGGGAGCGGGGCAGTGGGATTAGTTTGGGGATTGATACAGGGCTATGGGAGGGAGCAGGGCAGTGGGAATAGTTTGGGATTGATACAGGGCAATGGGAGGGAGTGGGGCAGTGGGATTAGTTTGTGATTGATACAGGGCTATGGGAGGGAGCAGGGCAATGGGATTAGTTTGGGATTGATACAGGGCTATGGGAGGGAGTGGGGCAGTGGGATTAGTTTGGGATTGATACAGGGCAATGGGAGGTAGTGGGGCAGTGGGATTAGTTTGGGATTGATACAGGGCAATGAGAGGGGGTGGGGCAGTGGGATTAGTTTGGGATTGATACAGGGCAATGAGAGGGGGTGGGGCAGTGGGATTAGTTTGGGATTGATACAGGGCTATGGGAGGGGGTGGGGCAGTGGGATTAGTTTGGGATTGATACAGCGCTTTGGGGAGACTGCAGGACAGTAAGTTTGGGATTGATACAGGGCTATAGGGAAATGAGTGAATCCATTCGATATATTTGCACTTGAGACTGAGCTAAATCGGAACGCTTTGAGATCGAACGAGCAAAGTAGTAGATGGGCTGGACAATTGCCTGTCTCTGCCAATGAACTGCTGCATATTTTCATGACGCCACTTTCTGGTTGTCATCTTACCTGGGATATTACCCTTCTCTCAGTCTCAAACTGTCTCCTCTCTCCACCAAACCATTCCCACAGTATTTAACCACAACTCTGACAAATCTGACTGACACTTACCCCAGCACAGGCACACCAAGAAAGCCAGCAGCCCCTTCATCCTCTGCTGCACTGCCATTCTATCAGATAGAGAGAGAATGTGCACAATTAGCTTCCTCATTCTGCTCTTGTGAAATATTGTAGTTTGTCAATTACACTTCCTCAGTGTTGATCTTTCTGTAAAGGGGACTTCCTGCCTTTCACATTCAACTGCTACATTGCCCAGGGTCAAACAAAGGCCTCTCTGTCCCATCAAACTCTCCCAGGACAGGTACAGCACGGGGTTAGATACAGAGTAAAGCCCCCTCTACACTGTTCCCATCAAACACTCCCAGAACAGGTACAGCACGGGGTTAGATACTGAGTAAAGCTCCATCTACACTGTCCCCATCAAACACTCCCAGGGCAGGTACAGCACGGGGTTAGATACAGAGTAAAGCTCCCTCTACACTGTCCCCATCAAACACTCCCAGGACAGGTACAGCACGGGGTTAGATACAGAGTAAAGCTCCCTCTACACCGTCCCCATCAAACACTCCCAGGACAGGTACAGCACGGGGTTAGATACAGAGCAAAGCTCCCTCTACACCGTCCCCATCAAACACTCCCAGGGCAGGTACAGCACGGGGTTAGATACAGAGTAAAGCTCCCTCTACACTGTCCCCATCAAACACTCCCAGGACAGGTACAGAATACCATCTAACCTCCACTGGATGTATGAGCTTTGCTGCGAATGTCATGGTTAGATTTTTGGTTGCATTGATTCTGCTGTAAATTTGGAAACATCAGGTGTATTGAATAACGTGTGCAGCTTTTCATGGCTAATTCAGCTAGTGTTAGACCCGTGGTTAAATGTGGTGTTGTACCATAACTGAAAAGAAAGCAGCAAAGTCCAGATTCCAGAGTGCCTTCCGATAGCTTTTTCATTCCAGACTTAAAAGTTTGTATTTCCCTCTTGGCTAGGCCATTTGATGAAAGATGGTACGGGGCTGTTTTAATATGTCTGATTCCATTCAGCTCCATGAATTTCTGAAGCTTAGCACTGGTAAAAGCTGTGCCGCTATCTGAAACGACAATTTCAGCTAGGCCATGTATGCTGAACCTGTGATGTAGCTTCTGGATAGTTGCGTTTGACGTTGGCGACTTGACCTCACATAGATCCATCCACTTGGATTGTGCATCTACAATTATCATGGTACCCCAGAGTGGTCCTAGGTAATCGATATGTAATCGAACCCAGGGTTGACCAGGCCACTCCGATGGATGCAGGGGAGCCGAAACTCACAACCTCTGTTGTTGCTGACAATGGGGACAGCGTCTGACCAAGTTTCCAATATCTCCATCAATGCCTGACTACCATTCATAGCTTTCGTGCAAGCATTTTCATTTTTGATATGCCCAGATGGGCAGTATGGAGTTCTGTCTGCCTTGTGGTGGGACCACCACTCTTGATCTGCACAATAAAGTCCCGCCTTGGCAGCTCAAGTCTGTCTGTCTGACATGGAATGCTCTCCACTCTTCAGGCAGGTTTGGCCCTCTGACTTTCGATGATGCTGGATGTTGATCCAATTTTGAATTTGTTTCACACACAGGTGAAGAATCTCAGCAGTTCAATAACAACACGAATTCCTGTGGAACAGGAGTATGAACAATACTGAGATAAAAGCAAAAAAACTGCGGATGCTAGAAATCCAAAACAAAAATAAAAATACCTGGAAAGACTCTTAGAGTCATACGGACTCGAAACGTTAACTGTGTTCCTCTCCGCAGATGCTACCAGACCTGCTGAGTTTTTCCAGGTATTTTTATTTTTGTATGAACAATACTGTTGGGCAACAGGAGATGACTGAGCGCATCAGTATTTGCAATGTGTAGGCCAGGGCGGTACATACAAGAATACTCATACGCAGTTGTATCCTCGCTGATGCTATTGGTGGGATGGCCTTGTCCTCGCTGAATAAACCCATTAATGGTTTATGGTCTGACACGATGGTGAAATGTCGACCATACAGGTCCTGGTGGAATTTCTTCACTCCAAATATCACCGATATACCTTCCTTTTCTAGCAGGGAATAGCCCTTCTCGGCTGTGGAGAGGGTTCTCGAGACATCGCCAATGGGCCTTTCTGATCCATTTTCAATTTTATGGAATAACAGCTCCCACCCTGTAGGGAGAAGCATCACGTTAAATGTACCAATAGACACGGCAAATGCAACAATTCCTTTGCTTTCATGAAGGCTTCTTCCTGTTGTGACCCCCAAAACCAACAGTGGTTCTGTTTTAGTAATGAGTGTAATGGTGCTGTTGGTAGTTTCGGGAAGAAGCGGCTATAGTAGGTGATCATGCCCAGGAAAGTTCTGTTATGTTGGATGGTGGATGGTGATGGCACGTCTTTTGTTGCTTGAACTTTGTCTTCTACCGGGTGCAGTCCCATGGCCTCCACCCTGTAGCCTAGATAAGTCACTTCTGGTGCCTGAAATGTGCACTTTTCCTTCTTTAACTATATGCTGGCTTCCATGAACCTCCTTAGCAAGTCCTCAGGATGGCCAAATGTTCTGTCTCGGTTAATCCCATGATGAGGACATCATCTATATGTACAAATACCCACGGGAGTCTTTGCTAAAGGCTCTCCTTGTTCTCTGGAAGATAGTGCACGGTGGCGAGACCCCGAGGGTAGACAGGTGTACTGATAGAGACCCTTGTGTGTGTTAATGGTTACGTTTTCCCTCAATGTGCTCTCGAGCTCTCGTTGCTGGTAGGCATGGCTCATATCCAATTCCATATAGGACTTGCCTCCAGCCAGTTTGGCATGTAAGTCATCTATCCTTCAGACAAGGTTCTTGTCTAGTTTGGCTGCTTTATTCACGGTCAATTTATAGTCTCCACAGATACATATGGTGTGGCGGGGCTTAACCACTGGAACCATGAGCACAGCCCATTCCGAGAATTGAACAGGTTGGATAATGCCCAGCTTTTCTAACTGGCACAGCTTCTCATCAACCTTTTCTTTCAATGTATAAGTGGCTTCTCATTCAGTTGGATTGTCATAGTGATAGGTTCGGTTTTCACAGCTGTTACATTATACAGGGAAAAGATGATGGTATCGGCAGCTACAACCTTCGTTGTATTCTTGAATTCCATCTTGCTGGTTTGCTGTTGTGGAGCTGCTTCGACTTTGCCCGGCTTTGCTTTACCACCTAACCTTTCTCTTGGCTGTGATGGCATTCTGCCTCCTTCAATTTACACTTTTCATGGTGAGGGAGATTCCTAGTGCGCGCTTAAGGTCGATGTCAACCTTGGTGAGTAAACAGGGCTGTATGGCGTCGTCCTTAACTCCACGTACTAATCGGTCACGCAGCATATCATTTAACGTGCCCCGGAAGTCGCAGTGTTCTGTCAACTGTTTGCGGTCACTGCAGAGGTTGCAATGGACTCTCCCGGGGCCCTAATTCTTGAATTAAATTTAAAACACTGCATTATTACGGATGGCTTCAGTTGCAAGTGTTTTCACGAGGTCCACTAATTCATTGTAGGACTCAGGGCCGTTAGGTTGCGAATGAGGTTCTACTTTCTACTGCAACCTACACCCAGAGGGATGGCTTTCTGCTTTTCCTCCATGGTAATTTTGTTTGCTACGAAATCAAATCGGAGGTACTCTACATACTGGCTCCAGTCTTCCATAGTCGCATCATATGGATCGATTCTACCGAAGAGTGGCATGGCTGGTGAGTAGTTTTTTGTTTCTTTAAGATTTGATGTACTCACAGAAACAAGGTGAGGTGCAGTGTCGGAGCTAATTTTATCCTCGTCACCAAATGTAATGACTCGACAGAGTGGACAGGTTTCAACAAGAGACAACTAAACTTTATTAGAGAGATCTTTCAGGTTCTACACACTCGGTCAGGGAGCTCCACACGCCCAGATTGCCCACGCTTCGGGCTCACCTGTCAGAGCTTTAATGGAACATCACGTGGCCCCTGAATGACAGAAGAAGGGGCTATACCCTCAGTTACCACACTGCTGCTTGGGGCTGCATTAGAGTGCTTCAGTTGGAGTTTGGTGAGAGAAGCAGTTTGCGGAAGAGAGAAGGAGGGATCCTTTCATTTTCTTAGTAAGCTGTGTGACAGCCTTGGTAAGTAGGACCTGGTAAGTATTTCTTCTGGCCTTAGTATTCTTTAAACTAGAAGAAGTGAAAGTAAAGGGAGTAATTTAAGGGGAAGTCATGGCAGGGCAGCTCGGCCCAGTGGAATGCTCCTCCTGTGTGATGTGGGAAGTCAGGGACACTTCCAGTGTCCAGGCGACCACATATACACCAAGTGTCTCCCGCTGCAGCTACTCAAAATCCACATTTCGGAGCTAGATCTGCACCTGCAGTCACTGTGGAGCATCAACAAGGAAAGCACGTACAGTGAGGTGGTCACACATCCACTATTTTGAGGGCCACTTCTTTCAGTACTCTGGGATGTAGATGATCAGGCCGTGGGGATTTATCGGCCTTCAATCCCATCAATTTCCCCAACACCATTTCACTACTAATACTGATTTCTTTCACTTCCTCCCTCTCACTAATCCCTGTGTTCCCCAACATTTCTGGTATGTTATTAGTGTCGTCCTTTGTGAAGTCAGAACCAAAGTATGTATTTAGTTGGTCAGCCATTTCTTTGTTCCCCATTATAAATTCCCCTGTTTCAGACTGTAAGGGACCTAATTTGTCTTCACCAATCTTGTTTTCTTCACATGCCTATAGAAACTTTTATAGTCAGTTTTTATGTTCCCCACAAGTTTACTTTCATACTCTATTTTCCCCTTCCTAATCAATCCATTAGTCCTCCTTTGCTGAATTCTAAAGTGCTCCCAATCCTCAGGTCTGTTGTTTTTTCTGGCCAATTGTATGCCTCTTCCTTGTATTTCATACTATCTCTAATTTCCCTTGTAAGCCATGGTTTGGCCACCTTTCCTGTTTTACTTTTGCGCCAGATAGGGATAAACAATTGTTGCAGTTCACCCATGGGCTCTCTGAACGTTTGCCATTGCCTCTCCTTTAAGTAACGTTTCCCAATCCATCATAGCCAACTCGCATCTCATAACATCATAGTTTCCTTTATTAAGATTCAGGACCCTAGTCTCAGAATCAACTATGTCACTCTCCATCTTGATGAAGAATTCTACCATATTATGGTTGCTCATCCCCAAAGGGCCTCGCACAACTAGATTGCCAATTATTCCTTTCTCATTACACAATACCCAGTCTAGGATGGCCTGTTCTCTAGTTGGTCCCTCAACGCATTCGTCCAGAAAACCATCCCGTATACACTCCAGGAATTCCTCCTTTACTGTATTGTTGCAAATATGATTTGCCCAATCTATATGCAGATTAAAGTCACCCATAATTACATGTGTTCCTTTATTGCATGCGTCTCTAATTTCCTGTTTAATGCCATTCCCAGCCACTACAAGTTTGGGGGTAAATATACAATCCCCAGTAATGTTTTTTGCCCGAGTGTTTATCAGGTCTACCCATACAGGTTCCACATCATCGGAGCTAATATCTTTCCTCACTATTGCGTTAATTTCCTCTTTAACTAGCAATGCAACTCCACCACCTTCAAGTGGGGGAGAAAAGAGAAATGTTGTTGTACTCGGGGATAGTATAGTTAGGGGAATAGATACTGTTCTCTGTAGCCAGGATCGAGAGTCCCGAAGGCTGTGTTGCCTACCTGGTGCCAGGGTTACGGATATCTTATCTGGGCTGCAGAGGAACTTGGAGTGGGTGGGGAAAGATCCAGTTGTCGTGGTCCACGGAGGCACCAACGATAGAGATGGAACAAGGAAAGAGTTTCTGCTGAGGGAATACGAGCAGCTCGGGGCTAAATTAAAAAGCAGAACCAAAAAGGTAATAATCTCCGGATTCCTCCCTGAGCCACGAGCTAATTGGTATCGGGTCAATAAGATTAAAGAGGTGAATGTGTGGCTCAAAGTTTGGTGTGGGAGAAATGGGTTCGAATTCATGGGATATTGTCACTAGTACTGGGGAAAGAGGGAGCTATTCCATTCGGGTCAGCTCCACTTTAATCAGGCTGGGACCAGTGTCCTGGCGAATTGTATAACTAGGGTTGTAGATGGGGCTTTAAACTAAATAGTGGGGGGGGGGGTTCAGTTGCATGGAAATATAAAAGATCAAACTTTAAGGAGAGGGTAAGAGTGCAGGTTAGTGACGAGGCTGATTGTTCCAAAGAGTGATAGGAAGGGACAGAGTGTGTGAACGCCATATTGCACCAAAGAATCATAAAAGAGTAGGGAAAATTGACAACAGGGCAAACTTAAAGGTTTTGTATCTGAATGTGTGTAGCATTCGGAATAAAACAAATGAGTTAAAAGCGCAAATCGAGATAAATAGGTATGATTTGGTGGCGATTACTGAGATGTGGTTACAGGGAGAACTGGTATGGGAGTTGAATATCCAAGGGTACTCAGTGTTTCAGAAGGATAGGCAGGAAGGAAAAGGAGGTGGTGTAGCTTTGTTAGTAAAGGAAGAGATCAGTGCTATAGTGAGGAATGATGTCGGCACTGGAGAGCAAGATGTAGAGTCAGTCTGGTTAGAAATAAGAAATAGCAATGGAAAGAAGTCCCTGGTGGGAGTGATCAATAGGTCCCCAAACAGTTGTTCAGCAGTAAGGCACACAATAAACCAGGAAATACTGGGAGCATGTAAGAAAGGCACGGCAATAATCATGGGTGATTTTAATATGCATATAGACTGGGCTAATCAAATTGGTAAGGGTAGCCTCGAGGGAGAGTTCATAGAGTGTATTAGAGATTGTTTCTTGGAGCAATGCGTTGTGGAACCAACCAGGGAGCAGGCTATTCTGGATTTGGTTTTGTGTAATGAGATGGGGTTAATTAATGATCTCATAGTAAAGGATCCTCTGGGGAAGAGTGATCATAGCATGATGGAATTTCAAGTTCAGTTTGAGAGTGAGAAACTTGAGTCCCACACTAGTGTTCTGGAGTTAAACAAAGGTAACTACATAGGCATGAGGGCAGATTTGGCCCTAGTGGACTGGGCAGGAAGACTACAATGTAGGACAGTTGATGAAGAGTGGCAGATATTTAAGGAGATATTCAATTCCTCCAAAGTAAAATATATTCCAAAGAGGAAGAAAGATTGTAAGAGAGGGGAAAAAGCATCCATGGTTAAGCAAGGAAGTTAAAGATAACATAAAGGCAAAAACTAAGGCATACCAAATTGCAAAGGTCAGAGGCAGGCTGGAAGATTGGGAAACTTTTAAAGATCAACAAAGGGTTACTAAAAAAATAATAAAAAGAGCAAAGGTAAATTATGAAAGAAAACTAGCGCAAAATGTAACAACTGATAGCAAAAGTTTCTGTGAGTATATAAAAGGAAAGACAGTAGCTAAAGTGAATGTTGGTCCCTTGGAGGATGAGGCTGGGGAGTTAATAGTGGGGAACGCAGAAATGGCAGAGACACTTAATCAATATTTTCCCTCAGTTTTCATGGTGGAGGACACTAGTACCACCCCAATAGTAACAGGTAGTGCAGAGGGTACAGAGAAGGAGGAACTTAGAACAATCACCATCACTAGAGAAAAAATACTGGGCAAACTGTTGGGATTAACGTAAATGACTTGGAGGAAAATGTAACTGGGCTAATTAGTAAGTGTGCAGACGACACTAAGGTTGGAGGAGTTTCAGATAGTGAAGAGGATTGTCAAAGGATATAGATCGGTTGGAGACTTGGGCAGAGAAATGGCAGATGGAGTTTAATCCGGACAAATGCGAGGTAATGCATTTTGGAAGGTCTAATACAGGTAGGAATTATACAGTAAATGGCAGAACCCTTAAGTGCATCGATGGGCAGAGGGATCTGGGTGTACAGGTCCACAGGTCACTGAAAGTGGCAACGCAGGTGGATAAGGTAGTCAGGAAGGCATATGGCATGCTTGCCTTCATTGGCAGGGGTATTGAGTATAAAAGCTGGGAAGTCATGCTCCAGCTGTATAGAACCTTGGTTAGGCCACACTTGGAATATTGCGTGCAATTCTGGTCGCCACATTACCAGAAGGATATGGAGGCATTGGAGAGGGTCCAGAGGAGGTTTACCAGGATGCTGCCTGGTCTGGAGGTTATTAGCTATGAGGAGAGGTTGGAGAAACTCGGATTGTTCTCACTAGTGCGATGGAGATTGAGGGGCGACTTGATAGAAGTTTACAAAATTATGAGTGGCATGGACAGAGTAGATAGTCAGAAGATTTTTCCCAGGGTGGAAGAGTCAATTACTAGAGGGCATAGATTTAAGGTGAGAGGAGAAAACTATAGAGGAGATGTGCGGGGCAAGTTTTTTACGCAGAGGGTCGTGAGTGTCTGGAATTCGCTGCCAGAGGAGGTGGTGGAAGCAGGTACGATAGTGGTGTTTAAGAGGCAGCTTGACAAATACATGAATAGGATGGGAATAGAGGGATACGGACCCCGGAAGTGCAAAATGTTTTAGTTGGCGGGCAATATGATCAGCGCAAGCTTGGAGGGCCGAGGGGCCTGTTCCTGTGCTGTATTTTCCTTTGTTCTAAAGGGTGACAAGTCCCCAGGACCTGATGGTCGACATCCCAGGGTCTTAAAGGAAGTGGCAGCAGAGATAATGGATGCATTGGTAATAATATTCCAAAATTCCCTGGATTCTGGAAAGGTTCCAGTGGATTAGAAAAATGCTAATATAATACCCTTATTCAAAAAGGGAGGAAGACAGAAAGTAGGAAACTATGGACCAGTTAGTTTAACGTCTGTCACTGGGAAATTGTTGGAATCCATTGTTAAGGAAGTAGTAATGGGGCATTTGGAAACACAAAATGCAATCCATCAGAGTCAGCATGGTTTTATTCAGAGTAAATTGTGTTTGACTAATATGCTAGAGTTCTTTGAAGGTGTGACAAGCAAAGTGGATAATGGGGATCCTATAAATGTAGTATATCTGGACTTCCAGAAGGCCTTTGATAAGGTGCCGAACAAAAGATTAATACACAAGATAAGATCACACAGAGTTAGGGGTAATACATTAGTTTGGATAGAGGATAGGCTAACCAACAGAGCAGGGAGTCAGGATAAATGGGCCTTTTTCTGGTCGGCAAGCTGTAACTAGTGGGGTGCCACAGGGTTCGGTCCTTGGGCCCCAACTATTTGCAATCTATATTAATGACTTGGATTCAGGGATAGAAGGTACTATAGCTAAATTTGCAGATGACACCAAAATAGGTGGGAAAGTAAGTTGTAATGAAGAAATAAGAAATTTACAAATGAATATGGACAGGTTAGGTGAATGGGCCAAAATTTGGCAGATGGAGTTTAATGTGGATAAGTGTGAGGTTATCCATTTTGGTCGGAAAAATAAAAAGGCGAATTATTATTTAAATGGAGAGAAACTTCAGAATGCTTCAGTGCAGAGGGACTTGGGTGTCCTCGTGCATGAATCACTGAAAACTAGTATACAGGTACAGCCGGTAATAAGGAAGGAGAATGGAATTTTGGCATTTATTGCTAAAGGAATAGAGTGTTAAAATAGGGAAGTGTTGTTGCAACTGTGCAAGGCATTGGTGAGGCCGCACCTGGAGTACTGTGCACAGTTTTGGTCCCCTTACTTGAGGAAGGATGTAGTTGCATTAGAGGCGGTTCAGGGGGGGTTCACTAGATTGATTCCAGGGATGTGGGGCTTGTATTATGAGGAGAGATTGAGCAGTTTAGGCCTAAACTCACAAGAGTTTAGAAGGATGAGAGGAGATCTAATTGAGGTATATAAGATGCTAAAGGGGATAGAAAAAGTAAATGTGGAGTGGATGTTTCCCCTTGTGGGGGATTCTAGAACGAGAGGCCATTCTTTTAGGCTAAGGGGTGGTAGATTTTAATCAGAGATGAGGAGGAATTACTTTTCTCAAAGGGTCGTGAATCTGTGGAATTCACTACCTCAGAGTGCAGTGGATGCCGGGACGCTGAATAAATTTAAGGAGGAGATAGACAGATTTTTAATTAGTAACGGGTTGAAAGGTTATGGAGAGGGGACGGGAAATTGGAGTTGAGGCCGAAATGAGATCAGCCATGATCGTATTGAATGGCGGGGCAGGCTCGAGGGGCTGAATTGCCTACTCCTGCTCCTAGTTCTTATTTCTTATGTACGAAAGCAGGTGGGCATGGAAATAATGGATGCGCTGGTTGTCATCTTCCAAACTTCTGTAGATTCTGGAACAGTTCCGGTAGATTGGAGGGTCTCAAATGTAACCCCACTATTGAAAAAAAGGAGGGAGGGAGGGAGAAAACAGCGAAGTGCGGACCAGTTAGCCTAACCTCAGTGGGAGGGAAAATGCTAGAGTCTGTTAGAAAAGATGTGATAACAGGACACTTAAAAATATCAACGAGATTAGGCAAAGTCAACATGGATTTATGAAAGGGAAATAATGTTTGACAAACCTCCTGGAGTGTTTTGAGGACGTAACCAGCAGAATGGATAAGGGAGAACAAGCAGATGTGGTGCGTTTGGATTTTCAGAAAGTTTTCGATTAAGTCCCACATTAAGAGGTTAGTGTGTAAAATAAAAGCACATGGGATTGGGGGTAAAATATTGGCATGGATTGAGAATTAGGTAACAGACTGGAAACGGAGAGTAGGAATAATTGGGTATTTTTCGGAGTGGCAGGTGGTGACTGGTGGGGTACCACAGGGATCAGTGCTTGGGCCCCAGTTATTTACAACATATATCAATTATTGGATGAGGGAACAAATGCAATATTTCCAAGCTTGTTGATGACACAAAAATTGATGGGATTTGTCGCGGAAAACGGAGTGAATACTCAGACCCAGGAGGTTTGTCTCGGAAGCCTTTATTAAATCGTGATATCACAGAGAGCCCAGCAGCATACAAGGTAGCTAGCTGACACTCTGAGGAAGCATCAGAGCACACACATATTTATAGTAAAAGTCGTACATATCAAAGAGCTTGAAGGTGATAAGACTGTCTAACTTTCAATGATCAATTACATTGAGAATCATTGTCACACAATTAGTCTATTCTAAGTTTATGACTATACAGGATATTGGGGAAAGCTCACATAGTAATAAAAAGTGAGACAGAGAATAGATAACCATGCTTGACCTTATCTTTAGTGCTAGGGGGTGTAGTGTTCACTCCGTTTTCCGCGACAAATTGGCGACGAGGATGGGATCCGACTGATGCCCAGTAACCTCTTACGTTGGAGAGGTGATTGAAATCCTGGGCCGTCGGATCTCTAAAAAAAAGAACCCTCGCGGACAAAAGGGAGGAATACCTCTCCCAAGTTAGGGAGGGTGCGAACTGTATCCTAGCTGAAAAGGGGGGAGTGCAGTTAAATAGCGTCCCAGCTACCTCTTAAGTTGGAGAGGTGAAAGGGGGACGAGCAAGCATCCTAGCTGAAAGGGGGACTGCTTGCAAAAAGGGTAGCTACCGACCGAAAAGATTTGAAAGACCCAAGGATTTGGAGGAATTGTTGAGGAATTCTTAAACACCGGTGAGCGTATAGGGTAGGAAATGCGCCGCGCTGTTAATTGTGTTTTCTTTTCAGAAAAATGGGAGATTGCAACAGCAGAGCGGGCTCTGCCACTCCCTCCGCTTCACAAAGTACTAAAAACAAACCGAAACCAGCGAAACCGGAGCTTAAATCAGGAACTTTGAAGATGGGTAAGAAAACGAAAAAAAAAAAGTAGTAGTAGTATACCCAAGGGTTCGAGTCCCCTGGAGGTGAAAAGTAAGTAATTTCTGTGTTTTTCTTTTGTGTCCATTACAGTCCTGAAATTGTCCAATATATTTCTGATTGGGTTAAATGGACTCAAAGTAAAGGAGAGAGCTTCCCACCAGCTGGAACTTTTAATCGGGACAGATTTGAGCGCTTATAATATGTTTTAAGGGAGGTAGATAGTCCGCTACTGAATTTTCTGTAACTTAAAAAAAGAATGAATTGGCCTAAGTTACAAGAGCTGTTTGTGCTGAAGAGAGAGAGAGAGAGAGAGGGTACCCCTAGGTGGTTAATGAGCAATTTGCAAGCAGCAGCAGAGAAAATGTGAGCTTTCGTCAGTTTGAAGGTCCCTGTAGGTGGAGCCTTCAAGATCCCTTTATTCCCCCCACTGCTACTCGAAGATTCGTTTAGAGTTAAGTTCAATATTATAGGAGTATCGATACATACCTTTATCTATGTGTTTGTTTGTGTGCAATGAAGCATTTGTATGTGAGCTTTAATGTGTTTTCTTCCCTGCATTGTCTTGCGTGTGTATAGTCGTTCTTCCCTGAATTGTCTTTTGTGTGTGTAGTTGAGCACTTGAGTCGAAAGCCCCATATTAGATTAAAGGAAAAGTTTATTCAAATACTCCAAAGTTTTGAGTATAAGGTTTGAGTTGAGATTTCTGGCAAAAATCGTAATTTGAAGGTAGTGTAAAGATAAAACAGGTCTTGCCTTTGTTTGAGATGAACCAACCTTTGTACCACCCCCCCTTGCAGACTAGTAGGAAATAACCCTTATCATCAGCTTCCAAGCTGATTGGGATTAATACATACGAGATAGTATTCTAAAATTCTGAGAAAAAGAAATTACTTGAAATTCAGAAAGATTCTGGGAAAACGAAAAGACATAAACACAAGGTCCAGGTGGTTCCAATGGATAAAAAGGGGTTTCTTATGAAGAGATGAATTAAATATTTAAGGAAATCTGCTTCCCAAAAGCATTGAAATTTGAATTGGGGACAATCTTGAGATGTAAAGTGGTGTAATTTAACAGGTTACTTTTGAATCACTAGGATGCTATCTAAGATAAAGAATGTGTTGATAAACATACGGAAATTATAACTTGGATACAAATCGTTACACATGAACAAGAGGTTGTTTTAATTTTGATAGTGTAAATTACAGTTCTTACAAAGTTTAAAAATTTGAGGTTTGGTTCTTGATAAAGTTCTCAAAAGGGAATTTTCATTTTAAAAGATCTGACAACAATTGGCACTAATTCAAATGCTGCAAGCTTTTGTGTTTGTAAGTCTGTTTCCAAAATATGAAGCTAAGCTCAAGACCTTGGCAAAGTTTGGCAGAAATCCAATTTTTGGCCGAGTTAATGAATCTGGGATAATTCTAAAAGAAAAGGGTCAGACACAATTTATTGGGTTTCTTTTAAGACAATAAAATCTTTGAGAAGAAGAAAAGGAAGCAAAACTTGTCAATACCTGATTTCTGTTTTTAAAACTGTTATGAGAATATTTTAAAGTCTCTCCAGGCAACATGAACAGGATAAGATGGTAGCTGTTGCAAGTGTAATATGGTATGAGGCAAGAAGGAGAATGAGTCAGGGAAAGAGGACATAATGTACAAACTGTTTTAAGGGAAATGAATTTGATAATCAGGCCATCAACTGAGGCATTGGAACTGCACAGGGGGAGATAAGCAAAGATCTAGAGACAGAGATCCCCGTTGAAATGGAATAGTTAATATGGCCTAAAGAGTAAGGAAACATTTTAAACAATCAAGACAATAGAGAAACTGAACTCCAGAGAACCTTAGGATGATCATGGTCAGGAAAGAAAACTTAGAGGTAAAGGGAAAGCTGGAAAAAGGCTAAATTGATGTATTACTGACTATATTAATGTGCCTGCAAGCTACAAAAAGTAAAACCACAGGATTAACACCTTGATGACAGGCAGAGTTAAGCGGCTCCCAGAGAGAACCATCACTGGAAGTGAAAATACTGAGCCATTGAAAGATAGGATAAGAAGGTGCATTGTAGAGTTGTTTAAGGAATTGAGGTCTGACATGAGACAGCAGCAGGAGGGAGTAAACTGGAAGGAGTTTACCCAAATGGATTCAGATCAGGGAACTCATTTCAAGGGAGAGACATTAAAGAAGTGTGTAATCTTATGGAGATTAAACAGAAATTCCATATTCCTTACCACCCCGAGTCCAGGGATGGTGGAAAGGATGAACTTAACTTAAAACAAAAAAACATCAATCAAGAGACAGGGAACAGTCCAATATTCTAATGCGCTGTGGGCTACCCCAAGCAGGACCGACAGGTTCACCCTATTTGAAATGATAACAGGTAAGGGCCATGCAATTACCTGAAGGTATTATAGTAGGAGATGTAGGGCCACAGAAAGGAAAATACAGGACAATGTAAGGGAATTAAGTAGGCAATTACATGAGTGGAGAGAGGAAGTCAGAGACCGACAGATGATTAAGGATATGGAAACAGGCAAATCCAAAGAGCAACAATGGACCATACCAGGTAATTATGACAGGTGATACATGCGCACTTGTAGATATGAGAACGGGAAGTAAATGGAGGCATTACACACAGTTAAAGATACATGGCAATTGACCAAGCAGTAACCCAGAGAACGGGAGCCGATGTTAATGTCTCCACAGATCTACGATCCTGGTCGTGGGCCTATCAGTACTGGCAACAAGGTCGGGGATCATCACGGCTCATCCTGCACCGCAGGAGGAACTTTGGTACAGCATGGACAGTGCCGAATGACTCGCAACGGGGAATGATAAATGTAACAGTAGGAGAACAAGTGCTTTCAAATTGTAGTAAGGGTTTGCTTCAGATCGAGCATGGGAGGTCCGCCAATACCCAGCCACCTCCCACCTCTACTTTCACAGTCTGAGTAGAGATAATTGAAGCCCCTCAAACCACACCGACTGATCCATCTTGTCCGACTATGCATCCAGGACCGACGAATGGTTTGGTACTGGTTAATCAGAAGTTTTGTATGATAATGTACACCATGAGCTGGTACCCGTAGTCTTGCATATATCCAGTGTCGTCCTCCCCAATGGTAGTCAACCCATACCCAAGCACTCTATACGGCTCTGACGTGCCAATTGATGACTGAAGCAGTTCAGTTCAGTGGCGAGATGCGATCAGGCTTGGGAGGGAACCGCATTAAGCGCAGCCTGATAAATGATGCCACTATGATATTCAACATAGGGACATCATTGGTTAATCCAAAGCCTGGCTACTGTGCTCGAAAGTCATGCAGGGACTATCAATAAATTAATTGAAATAGGAAAAAATATTTCAGACAAAGCGAGCAGAAATGATGTTTGCAACCCCTATGGATCTTGGGCACTGGAACAAGCAGGAGAAAATTTAAGACAGACTAAAGAAGGGGTAGTCCCTTCATGGGTAACTAATGAGCATCTATTGAATCTCTCACGACGCAAGAATCATGACTTGACTGGTTGCCAGCTCAGAAGTTTAACACGCGTATATAGAATGAATGTTGAATGTATAATGAATAGTAATATGCTAATAGGCATTGTATTAGTAATACCTGTCATACCTTTGTCAATGACATAACCCAGGCAAGACGCCCACAGTGACTGCTGGTACGGGACCCCAGCCATGGGGCCCATTTGTACACCTACAAATGGACTTTATACAAATGCCTAAATGTATGGAATATAATTATGTTTTAGTTTTCTTTTTTATTCTTTTTTAATTCTTTTTTATTCCTAAGCTCTACCCACAAAGCTTCATTCGATACCTCCTCCAAGATATCATCTCTCCTTACTGCATTAGCTGACTCCTTAACTAATAATGCAATGCCTCCGCCTCTTTTACCCCCTCCCCTGTCTCACCTGAAGATTGTATATCCTGGAATGTTGAGCTGCCAATCCTGTCCCTTCCTCAACCACGTCTTTGTTATGGCTCCTATATCACAATTCCACATGTCAATCCTCACCCTTAACTCATCCGTTTTACCTGTAATACTCCTGGCATTAAAGTAGAGGCCATCCAGCCTTGCCTTACTCCCTTGAAGCTTATTGCAGCTGTATTCCCTCTGACGATTGTTTTACTGTATTATGATGTGCCCCTATTCTGCTAACATTCTGTGTCCCCTCCCTCTGCCGAATTAGTTCAAACTCCTCCCAACAGCACCAGCAAACCCGCCCGCAAAGATGTTAGTCCCGCTCTGGTTCAGATGTAGACCGTCCCGCTTGTACAAGTCCCACATTCCCCAGAAACTGTCCCAGTGATCCAGGAATCTAAATCCCTCCCTCCTGCACCAACTCTTAAGCCACATATTCATCTGTGTTATTCTCCTATTTCTGAGCTCGCTAGCACGTGGCACTGGGAGAAATCCAGAGATTACAACCCGAGAGGTCTTGCTTTTCAGTCTACTGCCTAACTCCCTGAATTCTTGATGCAAGACCTCAGCCCTCTTTCTACCTATGTCATTGGTACCAACATGTACCATGACCTCTGCCTTTGGGAAATGTTGATGTACAAATGGACCCGGGTGTCCTTGTACACCAATCACATAAAGCAAGCATGCAGGTGCAGCACGCAGTTAAGAAGGCAAATTATATCTTGGCCTTCATTGTGAGAGGACTTGAGTACAGGAGCAAGGATGTCTTACTGCAGCTGCACAGGGCCTTGGTGAGACCACACCTGGAGTATTGTGTACAGATTTGGTCTCCTTACCTGAGAAAGGATATGCTTACCATAGAGGGAGTGCAGCGAAGGTTCACCAGATTGATTCCTGGGATGGCAGGATTGTCGCATGAGGAGAGATTAGGCCGACTCGGCTGGTATTCACTGGAGTTTAGAAGAATGAAAGAGGATCTTATTGAAACAAAAAATTCGAACAGGGCTGGACAGAATGGATGCAGGGTTGATATTTCCTCTGGTTGGGGGGGTCTAGAACTAGGAGTCAGTCTCAGGATACGGGGTAGGCCATTTAGGACTGAGATGAGGAGAAGCTTCTCCACTCAGAGGGTGGTTAAGCTGTGGAATTCTCTACCAGAGAAGGTTGTGGAGGCTAAGTCACTGAATATATTTAAGGAAATAGATAGATTTCTAGACTCTAAAGGCGTCAAGGGGCATGGTGATAGAGCGGGAGTGCGGGGTTGAGACAGATGATCAGCCATGATCATATTGAATGGTGGAGCAGGCTCGAAGGGCCGAATGACCCACTCCTGCCCCTATTTTCTATGTTTCTCTCTCTGTATCTCTTTCTTTCTCTCTCTCTCTCTCACACTCTGTCTGTCTCTGCATTTCTCTCTGTCTGTCCATGTTTGTCTCTCTCTCCCTCTCTCTTTTTGTTTTTTCCCTCTCCCTCTCTTTTGATTTCTCACTCACTGTTGTTCCTCCTCTGTATTCTTTACTTACTCTCCGCCCAACCCCCTCAAACCTACGTTTCCAACAGACCATAAGATCATAAGACATAGGAGCAGAAATTAGGCCATTCGGCCCATCGAGTCTGCTCCGCCATTCAATCATGGCTGATACATTTCTCAACCCCATTCTCCCGCCTTCGCCCCGTAACCTTTGATCCCCTTACTAATCAAGAACCTATCTATCTCGGTCTTAAATACACTCAATGACCTGGCCTCCACAGACTTCTGTGGCAATGAATTCCATAGATTTACCACTCTCTGGCTAAAGAAGTTTCTCCTCATCTCTGTTCTAAAAGGTCTTTCCTTTACTCTGAGGCTGTGCCCTCGGGTCCTAGTCTCTCCTACTAATGGAAACATCTTCTCCACGTCCACTTTATCCAGGCCTTTCAGTATTCTGTAAGTTTCAATCAGATCCCCCCTCATTCTTCTAAACTCCATCGAGTAGTCCTCAAACGTTTCTCATATGTTAAGCCTTTCATTCCTGGGATCATTCTCGTGAACCTCCTCTGGACCCTCTCCAGGACCAGCACATCCTTCCTGAGATACAGGGCCCAAAATTGCTCACAATATTCTAAATGTGGTCTGACCAGAGCCTTATAAAGCCTCTGCAGCACATCCCTGCTTTTATATTCTAGTCCTCTCGAAATAAATGCCAACATTGCATATGCCTTCCTAACTAGCGCGTCAACCTGCAAGTTAACTTTAAGAGAATCCTGGACTAGGACTCCCAAGTCCCTTTGCACTCCAGATTTCTGAATTCTCTCCCCATTTAGGAAATAGTCTATGCCTCTATTCTTCCTACCAAAGTGCATGACCTCACACTTCCCCACGTTGTATTCCATCTGCCACTTCTTTGCCCATTCTCCTACCCTGTCCAAATCCTTCTGCAGCCTCCCCGCCTCCTCAATACTACCTGTCCCTCCACCTATTTTTGTATAATCTGCAAACTTAGCCAGGATGCCCTCAGTTCCTTCATCTAGATCATTAATGTATAAAGTGAAAAGTTGTGGTCCCAACACTGACCCCTGCAGAACTCAACTAGTCACCGGCCGCCATCCTGAGAAGGACCCCCTTATCCCCACTCTCTGCCTCCTGCCAGACAGCCAATCTTCTATCCATGCTAGTACCTTGCCTCTAACACCATGGGCTCTTATCTTACTGAGCAGCCTCCTGTGCGGCACCTTGTCAAAGGCCCTCTGGAAGTCCAAGTAGATAACATCCATTGGCTCTCCTTTGTCTAACCTACTCGTTACCTCCTCAAAGAATTCTAACAGATTTGTCAGGCATGACCTCCCCTTGATGAAACCATGCTAACTTTGATCTATTTTTCCATGCACTTCCAAGTATTCTGAAATCTCATCCTTAATAATGCACTCTAAAATCTTACGAGGTCGAGGTCGGGCTAATCGGCCTGTAATTTCCCGTCTTTTGCCTCACTCCCTTCTTAAACAGGGGGGTTACATTAGCCATGTTCCAGTCCTCTGGGACCCTCCCTGACTCCAGTGATTCCTGAAAGATCACCACTAACACCTCCACTATCTCTTCAGCTATCTCCTTCAGAACTCTGGGGTGTAATTCATCTAGTCCAGGTGATTTATCCACCTTCAGACCTTTCAGTTTTCCTAGCACCTTCTCCGTGGTAATGGCCACCATACTCACCTCTGCTCCCCGACTCTCTTGAACTTTGGGGATGTTACTCGTGTCTTCCACCGTGAAGACTGACGCAAAGTACCTATTCAGTTCCTCCGCCAGTTCTTTGTTCCCCACTACTACTTCTCCAGCGTCATTTTCCAGCAGCCCAATGTCCACTTTTGCCTCTCTCTTCCCCTTTATATATCTAAAAAAACTCTTGCAATATTCTTTTATATTACTGTCTAGTTTACCCTCATTTTTAATCTTCTCCCTCCTTATTTCTTTTTTAGTTGTCCTCTGCTGGTCTTTGTAGGCTTCCCAATCTTCTGGTTTCCCACTGCTCTTCACCGCATTGTATGCTTTCTCTTTAACTTTTATGCTGTGCCTGACTTCCCTTGTCAGCCATGGTTGCCCTGTGTTATTTACGAATGGTGTTAATCCGGCTGGGAATCTGACCTCATTTTCCCACCTGCTGGGGAGTCCCTGTCAGCTCCTCTGCTGGGATAACCCATGCCTTCTGGAGGACACCATGGGAATCATCTGGATAACATTCCCGCTACCCCTCTGCCCCACCAAACCACCCCAAAATTGCAGCTCCCCAGCCCTAACTGCTGTGTCGTTCTGTACCCAACTCTGTTTGACCTCTCACCTCACATTGACCCCTGTCACTAATAGTAAGAGTCACAGACAAAGCTTCAGTTTTTCCTGGGTAATCATTGACCAGACTGGGAGCCGGGATGAGGGAGTTCAGTCCGTGTGGGGAGACGGGAGAAGCTGGGATTGTTCTCCTTCGAGTAGAAAAGGTTAAATGGGAGGCTGAATCGAGGCATTCCAAATCAGGAGGGGCTTCGCTGGAGAAAATAAGAAGCAACTATTCCCAGTGACAAGAGGGTCAGGAACACAGAGGCCCAGATTGAAGAGAATCGGCAAAAGAACCAGAGGGGGAGATGAGGAAAGTGTTTTGTATTTAGACACAGCGAGCTGTTGTGATCTGGAAGGCGCTGCCTGAAAGGGCGGTGGAAGCAGATTCAATCGGAACACTCGAAAGGGGAATTGGATAAATACTTGAAGGGGAAAAAATCAGCAGGGAGATGGGGAAAGAGCAGGGGGAGGGGGAAAGGGATTAATTCCATAGCTCCAGCAAAGAGCCACCACAGGCACAATGGGCTGAATGGACTCCTTCTGTGCTGTGATTCGAATACCACCCCCTGACCCTGCTAGATTTACCATTCACCATTCTTCTGGTCTCAGACCCCTGAGTTTCTCGACACATCCTAACTCTACTCTCTGTATGTAAACTCACACCAAGTCGCATTAACCCATCACCTGCTGTTGTCACAGACCGACAATGGACCAGTCAAACAGTGTATTCATTGTAAAACTCTTATCCTTGTTTTCTCATTCCTCCATGAACCTAACCCTCTCCATATCCCTCTAACCTCCTGCAACCCCGACAAACCTCCCTATCTCTGTGACGACCTCCTGCATCTAAAAACCTCCCTATTTCTGTAACCTCCTCCAGGCCCTACAACCCTCCCTATCTCTGTATCCTCCTCCAGCCCCTACACCCCTCCCTATCTCTGTAACCTCCTCCAGCACCTACAACTCTCCCTATCTCTGTAACCTCCTCCAGCCCCTACAACCCTCCCTGTCTGTCACCTCCTCAAGCCCCTACAACTCTCCCTATCTCTGTAACCTCCTCCAGCACCTACAACCCTCCCTGTCTCTGTAAGCTCCTCCAGCCACAACAACCTCCCTATCACTATTACCTCCTCCAGCCCCCACAGCCCTTCTTATCTCTGTAAACTCCTCCAGTCCCTACAGCCCTCCCTATCTCGGTTACCTCCTCCAGCACCTAAAACCCTCCTTATCTCTGTAACCTCCTCTAGCCATTAAAACCCAGCTCTGTAACCTCCTCCAGCCCCTCCTATCTCTGCAACCTCCTCCATTCCCTACAACCCTCCCTATCTCTGTTACCTCCTCCAGCACCTAAAACCCTCCTTATCTCTGTAACCTCCTCTAGCCATTAAAACCCTATCTCTGTAATCTCCTGCAGCCCCTACAACCCTCCCTATCTCTGTAACCTCCTCCAGCACCTACAACCCTCCCTATCTCTGTAACCCACCTCCAGCCCCCTACACCCCTCCCTATCTCTGAAACCTCCTCCAGCCCCCCCTATCTCTGTAACCTCCTCCAGCCCCCTACACCCCTCCCTATCTCTCTAACCTCCTCCAGCCCCTACAGCCCTCCCTATCTCTGTAACCTCCTCCAGCCCCCCCTATCTCTGTAACCTCCTCCAGCCTCCCCTATCTCTGTAACCTCCTCCAGCCCCCTACACCCCTCCCTATCTCTGTATCCTCCTCCAGCCCCTACACCCCTCCCTATCTCTGTAACCTCCTCCAGCACCTACAACCTCCCTATCTCTGTAACCTCCTCCTACAACCTCCCTATCTCTGTAACCTCCTCCTACAACCTCCCTATCTCTGTAACCTCCTCCAGATCTGTTGTGGGCATTGAGGGGAATGAGCACACGGAGTCAGTGTCTGGTGTTAAGCAGTCTCGATTATGGCCTATCCATGAAGACTAAGGGTGCACCTAAGGCCAGCACCCCGATCAATAAAGCTCAGTTGGGATCGACATTTATATATTTCCAAAATAGCTCAATGACATAGTTGCTTATACAGAGGAAAACCACACCACTAGTGCCTCACACCGTCTGACACCTTCCGCTTAAACCTAACTGCCTGATCCTCCTGTTGGACTTAGCTAGCTTCTGCTGTTGCTATGTCAGTTTTCTATACCAGCAATATGTCAAAATACACTGTCAAGTATCCCAAAAGCCTATGGTGTCGCCCGAAGCACACTTTAGCCGGATAATATGTCCCACAACAATCCCTCCAGTTGGTGGATTTTACATACAACTCCAAACCGGGTCATGACACTGTGACTTCCTCATTCCTGTGGTCAGATGGTGGTGAGGCGGACACGCTGTGGGGGAGGGGGTCACTCTCTGGGTGAGGGGGTCACGCTGTGGGAGAGGGGGACACGCTGTGGGAGAGGGGGACACGCTGTGGGAGAGGGGGTCACGCTGTGGGGGAGGGGGGTCACGCTCCGGGCGAGGGGGTCACGCTGTGGGAGAGGGAGTCACGCTGTGGGAGAGGGAGTCACGCTGTGGGAGAGGGGGACACGCTGTGGGAGAGGGGGACACGCTGTGGGAGAGGGGGTCACGCTGTGGGGGAGGAGGGTCACGCTCTGGGCGAGGGGGTCACGCTCTGGGCGAGGGGGTCACGCTCTGGGCGAGGGGGTCACGCTCTGGGCGAGGGGGTCACGCTCTGGGCGAGGGGGTCACGCTCTGGCTCAGGGGGTCACGCTCTGGCTCAGGGGGTCACGCTCTGGCTCAGGGGGTCACGCTGTGGGTGAGGGGGTCACGCTGTGGGTGAGGGGTCACGCTGTGGGTGAGGGGGTCACGCTGTGGGTGATGGGGTCACTCTCTGGGTGAGGGGGTCACTCTCTGGGTGAGGGGGTCACGCTCTGGGTGAGGGGGTCAGGCTCTGGGTGAGGGGTCACGCTGTGGGTGAGGGGGTCACGCTGTGGGTGAGGGGGTCACTCTCTGGGTGAGGGGGTCACTCTCTGGGTGAGGGGGTCACGCTCTGGGTGAGGGGGTCAGGCTCTGGGTGAGGGGGTCAGGCTCTGGGTGAGGGGGTCACTCTCTGGGTGAGGGGGTCACTCTCTGGGTGAGGGGGTCACTCTCTGGTTGAGGGGGTCACATTGTGGATGAGGGGGTCAGGTTCGGGGGTCACGCTCTGGGTGAGGGGGTCAGGTTCTGGGTGAGGGGGTCAGGCTCTGGGTGAGGGAGTCACTCTCTGGGTGAGGGGGTCACTCTCTGGGTGAGGGGGTCACGCTCTGGGTGAGGGGGTCAGGCTCTGGGTGAAGGGGTCAGGCTCTGGGTGAGGGGGTCAGGCTCTGGGTGAGGGAGTCACTCTCTGGGTGAGGGGGTCACTCTCTGGGTGAGGGGGTCACTCTCTGGGTGAGGGGGTCACGCTCTGGGTGAGGGGGTCATGCTCTGGGTGAGGGGGTCACGCTCTGGGTGAGGGGGTCACGCTCTGGGTGAGGGGGTGAGGCTCTGGGTGAATTGCTCCTATCTTTTACCGTTCCCTCTTGTCTGCACTTCTCTCGCTAGCAGCCATGTCCATGATGGGGCTGCAGAGCAAGTACTCATTAACTGAGCCTCTCTCATGGTGAACTGATGCTGTCAGCTCAGACAATCCCCATCCATGTGGTGGTGCCTCCTTCAGGGGTGCTCTCTCCCTTCTCCTTATGGTTTATCCATTGTTAAGGCCTTTCGCTGTCTCCTGAGGCTGTAGGTGGGGTATGCCAGGTACAACAGTTTGGACTGGGCCAATACCATGGGAGACAATCCTGATCCATGGGTGCATCTGTACATTGAGGCCCCAGCTCCAGAAATCCTCCCACCAAGTGCTGACATCCACTTGGCCTCTGTCCTGATCCATGGCCCTGGTCTTCAGTTGCAGTTCAGTGTCCCCTCTGCACTTCCTTTCGTATTGTTTGTCAGGTGTACAGGGACCAGTGGAATTGGGTAAGAGAACTGGCTAACATATTGTGTCAGCCCATCCTTTCTATTTTCCTCGAGCTGCCCCTTAACCACCTTTCACCTCTGGATGTCCACTCGTTCCAGCCTCCGCTCCCGAGCAGGCACCTGAGGGACACTGTATGTCTGGTCAGTTAGCATCAGTGATTCCTGTCAAGGTATTCTCTCTGCAACATGGTGATACAGTATCTCTCTTTCGCTAAGTATGCGACGTGAGTTGGGTCTATTGTAGGCCGTATGGTTTCCATTGTACAGTTAAACCCACACCTGGTCTCTTGTACCTCAGAAATAGGGTGAGCACACACCACCGAGGAGAGTTCTACTCTACATCACTCGAATGTAGTACCTATCATGCTCCCTTCTATTTCTACTGCATCTGGGGGTATATTGTGGTACCTCACATAATAACTTCCTATTACTCCTGTATTTTCTATTCTGTATATGATCTTTCCTGGCATCAGGAAGTCACTCACCATCCTGACTTGGAAATATATCGGCCATTCCTTCACTGTCGCTGAGTCAAGATACTGGAACTCTCTTCCTAACAGCACCGTGGGTGCACCTACACCACATGGACTGCAGCAGTTCAAGCAGGCAGCTCATCACCACCTTCTCAAGGGTAATATAGGGATGAGCAATAAATGCTGGTCCAGCCAACGAAGCCCACATCCAGTGAATGAATAAAAAAAAACTTGCGTGCTAAACAACATAAGCAGCAAGTGATAGACAGAGCAAAGTGATCCCACAACCAATGGATCAGGTCTAATCTATGCATGCCTGCAACATCCAGGTGGAGAGCCACTGGGGTCAACCGTGGTTTATAGGGAAACCGTAGAGACCCACTGGAGTCAGTGTGGGCCATAGGGAAACCGTAGAGAGCCACTGGAGTCAGTGTGGGCTATAGGAAAACCGTAGAGAGACACTGGAGTCAGTGTGGGCTATAGGGAAACCGTAGAGTGACACTGGAGTCAGTGTGGTCTATAGGGAAACCGTAGAGAGACACTGGAGCCAGTGTGGGCTATAGGGAAACCGTAGAGAGACACTGGAGTCAGTGTGGGCTATAGGGAAACCGTAGAGAGACACTGGAGTCAGTGTGGTCAGTAGGGAAACCGTAGAGAGACACTGGAGTCAGTGTGGGCTATAGGGAAACCGTAGAGAGACACTGGAGTCAGTGTGGTCAGTAGGGAAACCGTAGAGAGACACTGGAGCCAGTGTGGGCTATAGGGAAACCGTAGAGAGACACTGGAACCAGTGTGGGCTATAGGGAAAGTGTAGAGAGCCACTGGAGTCAGTGTGGGCTATAGGGAAAGTGTAGAGAGCCACTGGAGTCAGTGTGGGCTATAGGGAAACCATAGAGAGCCACTGGAGTCAGTGTGGGCTATAGGGAAAGTGTAGAGAGCCACTGGAGTCAGTGTGGGCTATAGGGAAACCGTAGAGAGCCACTGGAGTCAGTGTGGGCTATAGGGAAAACGTAGAGAGACACTGGAGTCAGTGTGGGCTACAGGGAAAGTGTAGAGAGCCACTGGAATCAGTGTGGGCTATAGGGTAACCTTAGAGAGCCACTGGAGTCAGTGTGGACTATAGGGAAACCTTAGAGAGCCACTGCAATCAGTGTGGGCTATAGGGAAAGTGTAGAGAGCCACTGGAGTCAGTGTGGGCTATAGGGAAAGTGTAGAGAGCCACTGGAATCAGTGTGGGCTATAGGGTAACCGTAGAGATCCACTGGAGTCAGTGTGGGCTATAGGGAAACCGTAGAGAGCCACTGGAGTCAGTGTGGGCTATAGGGAAACCGTAGAGAGCCACTGGAGTCAGTGTGGGCTATAGAGAAAGTGTAGAGAGCCACTGGAGTCAGTGTGGGCTAGACGGTAACTGTAGAGAGCCACTGGAGTCAGTGTGGGCTATAGGGAAAGTGTAGAGAGCCACTGGAGTCAGTGTGGGCTATAGGGAAACCGTAGAGAGCCACTGGAGTCAGTGTGGTCTATAGGGAAACCGTAGAGAGCCACTGGAGTCAGTGTGGGCTATAGGGAAAGTGTAGAGAGCTACTGGAGTCAGTGTGGGCTATAGGGAAACCGTAGAGAGCCACTGGAGTCAGTGTGGGCTATAGGGAAACCGTAGAGAGCTGCTGGAGTCAGTGTGGGCTATAGGGAAAGTGTAGAGAGCCACTGGAGTCAGTGTGGGCTATAGGAAAACCGTAGAGAGCCGCTGGAGTCAGTGTGGGCCATAGGGAAAGTATAGAGAGCCACTGGAGTCAGTGTGGGCTATAGGGAAAGTTTAGAGAGCCACTGGAATCAGTGTGGGCTAGACGGTAACTGTAGAGAGCCACTGGAGTCAGTGTGGGCTATAGGGAAAGTGTAGAGAGCCACTGGAGTCAGTGTGGGCTATAGGGAAACCGTAGAGAGCCACTGGAGTCAGTGTGGGCTATAGGGAAACCGTAGAGAGCCACTGGAGTCAGTGTGGGCTATAGGGAAAGTGTAGAGAGCCACTGGAGTCAGTGTGGGCTATAGGGAAACCGTAGAGAGCCACTGGAGTAAGTGTGGGCTATAGAGAAAGTGTAGAGAGCCACTGGAGTCAGTGTGGGCTATAGGAAAACCGTAGAGAGCCGCTGGAGTCAGTGTGGGCTATAGGGAAAGTATAGAGAGCCACTGGAGTCAGTGTGGGCTATAGGGAAAGTTTAGAGAGCCACTGGAATCAGTGTGGGCTAGACGGTAACTGTAGAGAGCCACTGGAGTCAGTGTGGGCTATAGGGAAAGTGTAGAGAGCCACTGGAGTCAGTGTGGGCTATAGGGAAACCGTAGAGAGCCACTGGAGTCAGTGTGGGCTATAGGGAAAGTGTAGAGAGCCACTGGAGTCAGTGTGGGCTATAGGGAAACCATAGAGAGCCACTGGAGTCAGTGTGGGCTATAGAGAAAGTGTAGAGAGCCACTGGAGTCAGTGTGGGCTATAGGAAAACCGTAGAGAGCCAGTGGAGTCAGTGTGGGCTATAGAGAAAGTGTAGAGAGCCACTGGAGTCAGTGTGGGCTATAGGGAATGTGTAGAGAGCCACTGGAGTCAGTGGGGGCTATAGGGAAACCGTAGAGAGCTGCTGGAGTCAGTGTGGGCTATAGGGAAAGTGTAGAGAGCCACTGGAGTCAGTGTGGGCTATAGGGAAAGTGTAGAGAGCCACTGGAGTCAGTGTGGGCTATAGGGAAACCGTAGAGAGCCGCTGGAGTCAGTGTGGGCTATAGGGAAACCGTAGAGAGCCACTGGAGTCAGTGTGGGCTATAGGGAAACCGTAGAGAGATACTGGAGTCAGTGTGGGCTATAGGGAAAGTGTAGAGAGCCACTGGAGTCAGTGTGCGCTATAGGGAAAGTGTAGAGAGCCACTGAAGTCAGTGTGGGCTATAGGGAAACCGCAGAGAGACACTGGAGTCGGTGTGTGCTATAGGGAAACTGTAGAGAGCCACTGGAGTCAGTGTGGGCTAAAGGGAAACCGTAGAGACCCACTGGAGTCAACCACGGGCTATACAAAAGCCGCAGAGAGCCACTGGGGTCAACAACAGGCTATAGGGGATGCGGAGAGAGCCACTGGGGTCAACAACAGGCTATAGGGGAAGCGGAGAGAGCCACTGGGATCAACAACAGGCTATAGGGGATGCGGAGAGAGCCACTGGGGTCAACAACAGGCTATAGGGGATGCGGAGAGAGCCACTGGGGTTCACCGTGGGCTATAGGGAAATCGTAGAAAGCCACTGGGGTCAACTGTGGGCTATAGGGAAAGTGTAGAGACACATTGGGTTCAACAGTGGGCTATAGGGACACTGTAGGGAGCCACTGGGGTCAACTGTAGGCTATAGCAAAAAGGTAGCGTGCCATTGGATTGGAGTCACCTGTTGGCTATAGGGAATCTATAGAAAGCCACTGGGGTCAACCACGAGCTATATGGAAACCGTAGAGAGCCACTGGGGTCAACAACAGGCTATAGGGGATGCGGAGAGAGCCACTGGGGTTCACCGTGGGCTATAGGGAAATCGTAGAAAGCCACTGGGGTCAACTGTGGGCTATAGGGAAAGTGTAGAGACCCATTGGCTTCAACAGTGGGCTATAGGGCAAGCATAGAGAGCAACTGGAGTCAGTGTGGGCTATAGGGAAATGGTAGTGATCACTGGGAGTCGACCGTGGGCAATAGGGAAACTGCAGAGAGCCAACCGTGAGTTTCAGGAAACCTTAGAGAACCACCGGGTTCCATTGTGGGCTATTAGGAAAACCAGAGAGAGCCACTGGCGTCAACCGTGAGCGATAGGGAAACCATATAGAGCCACTGGTGTCTACTGTGGGTGACAGAGAAAGTGCAGTTATGGACTGACAATATCATAACATAATGACAGACACAAAGACAAATAACTTACCGGCCAATGGGCTCGGAGGCTCGCTGATGAAGTGCCTCTTAGACAAACATAAAAGGTCGAGAACAAAATGAATAATGATGATTGGGATCTGAAATGGAGTCCTGAAAAACACCGAGAAAGTAGTCATTACGGGCACATCGCTGATGGAAAGGTAAGAAACTGAACGCTGCGATTTGTAGGGACATCCCAAACTGGCAATATTCAGGCAGCCGGGGAATGGAGACTGGCATTGGTTAAAGAGCAAGCATACAGTAGTCTCGAGTGCCACAGGCAAAGACAAAGGGAAACCATTTCTAAGTTGACGTTTTCTTTGTGTGTTCAGAAGTCGGTGAATGGGAAATGTTAATATGTGTGGAGTGGATCTGCTGGAAGTTTTACAAAATGTGTGTGAGTCAAAGGAGAAAGTAAAAGGAGTTATGGCAAAAATCAGAATTTGAGTGATGAAGTTAAAGGGGAAGCGCACTTTAATTTGAAATGTTTGGAGTCATAATTAAATCTGAGTTGGATTGGATTGGCCTCGTCTTACAACCTTGCCCTAAAGTTTGAAGATATTTTTAAAAAATTCATTCCGGGAATGTGGGCTTCGCTGGCTGGGCCGGCATTTATTACCCATCCCGAGTTGCCCTTGAGAAGGTGGTGGTGAGCTGCCTCCTTGAACCGCTGCAGTCCGTGTGGTGTTTGTAGACCCACAGTGCTGTTAGAAAGGGAGTTCCAGGATTTTGTCCCAGCGACAGTGAAGGTGAGTGACTTGGGGGAGAACTTCCAGGAGGTGGTGTTCCCATCTATCTGCTGCCCTTGTCCTATTTGGTGGTGGAGGTCAAAGGTTTGGAAAGAGCTGTAGAAGAGGCCTTGCTGAATTCCTGCAGTGCATCTTGTAGATGATACACACTGCTGCTACTGTGCGTCAGTGATGGAGGGAGTGAATGTTTGCAGATGCAGTGCCAATCAAGCAGACGGCTTTGTCCTGGATGGTTTGAGCTTCTTGAGTTGTGGGAGCTGCACTCATCCAGGCAAGTGGAGAGCATTCCATCACACTCCTGACTTGTGCCTTGTAGATGGTGGACAGGCTTTGGGGAGTCAGGAGGTGAATTACTCGTCTCAGGATTCCGAGCCTCGGACCTGCTCTTGCAGCCACTGCATTTACGTGGCTCGTCCAGTTCAGTTTCTGGTCAATGGTAACACCAGGATGTTGATAATGGGGGATTCAGTGATGGTAATGCTATTGAATGTCAAGGGGTCATAGTTAGATTCTCACTTGTTGGGAATAGTCATTGCCTGGCACTTGTGTGGCGCGAATGTTTCTTACCACTTGTCAGCCCAAGCCTGGGTATTGTCCAGGTCTTGCTGCATTTGGGCATGTAATGCTTCATTATCTGAGGAGTTGCGAATGGTGCTGAACATTGTGGAATCATCTGCGAACATCCCCACTTCTGACCTTATGATGGAAGGAAGGTCATTGATGAAGTAGCGGAAGATGATGGGGCCGAGGACACTACCCTGAGGAACCCCTGCTGTCATGTCCTTGAGATGAGATGGCTGATCGATAACAACCACAACCATCTTCCTTTGTGCTCGGTATGACTCCAACCAGCGGAGAGTTTTCCCCCTGATTCCCATTGACTCCAGTTTTGCTAGGGTTCCTTGATGCCACACTCGGTCAAATGCTACCTTGACGTCAAGGGCAGTCACTCTCACCTCACCTCGGGAGTTCAGCTCTTTTGTCCATGTTTGAACCAAGGCTGTAATGAGGTCAGGAGCTGAGTGGCCCTGACGGAACCCAAACTGGGCATCAGTGAGCAGGTTAATGTTAAGCACGCGCCACTTGACAGCACTCTTGATGCCCCCTTCCATTACTTTATTGATGATCGAGAGTAGACTGATGGGGTGGTAATTGGCCGGTTTGGATTTGCTCTGCTTTGTGTGTACAGGACATACCTGGGCAATTTTCTACAGATTGTGATTACCAATTGTGTTCGAGTACACTTCAGCTGCTGCTGATGGCCCACAGCGCCTCATGGATGCCCAGCCTTGAGTTGCTAGATCTGTTCAAAATCTATCCCATTTAGCACAGTGGTAGTGCCACACATGATGGAGGGGATCCTCAATGTGAAGGTGGGACTTTGTCTCCACAATGACTGTGCAGTGGTCACTCCTACCGATACTGTCATGGACAGATGCATCTGTGGCAGGCAGGTTGGTGAGGATGAGGTCAAATATGTTTTTCCCTCTTGTTGGTTCCCTCACCACCTGCCAGAGACCCAGTCTAGCAGCTATGTCCTTTAGGACTCGGCCAGATCGGTCAGTAGTGGTGCTACCAAGCCATTCTTAGTGGTGGACACTGAAGTACAGAGTGCATTCTGCACCCTTGCCACCGTCGGTGCTTCCTCCAAGTGGTGTTTAACATGGAGGAGCACTGATTCATCAGCTGAGGGAGGGTGGTACGTGGTAATCAGCAGGAGGTTTCCTTGTCCATGTTTGACCTGATGCCATGAGACTTCATGGGGTCTGGAGTCGATGTTGAGGACTCCCAGGGAAACTCCCTCCTGACTGTATACCACTGTGCTGCCACCTCTGCTGGGTTGTCCTGCTGGTGGGACAGGACATACCCAGGGATGGTGATGATGATGATGATGGTGTCTGGGACGTTATCTGCAAGGCATGATTCCGTGAGGATGACTATGTCAGGCTGTTGTTTGACTAGTCTGTGAGGCAGCTCTCCCAGTTTTGGCTCTAGTCCCTAGATATTAGTAAGGGGGACTCTGCCGGGTCGACAGAGCTGCGAATGCCGTTGTCACTTCCGTTGCCTAGATCGATGCCGAGTGGTCCATCCGGTTTCATTCCTTTTTTGTGACTTTGTTGCTGTTTGTTACAACGGAGTGGCTTGGTAGGCCATTTCAGAGTCAACCACATTGACTGTGGTTCTGGAGTCACGTGTAGGCCAGACCGGGTAAGACCGGGTAAGGATGGCACACTAGTGATCCTGATGGGTTTTTACAACAATAGTTTAATGGTCATCATCAGACTTTTAATTCCAGATTTTTATTGAATTCAAATTCCACCATCTGCCGTGGCGGGATGCGAACCCGGGTTCCCAGAGCATTCCCTGGGTCTCTGGGTAGGCCAGCAGCAATATCACTGCGGCCATTGCCTCCTCCCAGTGCTGGGGTCAGTGCTTGGACCTTAACTTTTTATAATTTATATAAATGACTTGGGTGAAGGGACCGAAGGTATGCTTGCTAAATTTGTTGATGGTACAAAGATAGATAAGAAAGCAAATTGTGAAGATGATGTAAGAAGGCTACAAAGAGACATTGATAGGTTAAGTGAATGGGCAAAGAACTGGCAAATGGAGTATAATGTGGGCAAAGGTGAAATTGTTCATTTTGGCAGGAAGAATAAAAAATAAGCTTATTATCTAAATGGTGAGAGATTGCAGAGCTCTGAGATTCAGAGGAATCTGGGTGTCCTGGTGCATGAATCACAAAATGTTAGTATGTAGGTACAGCGGGTAGTTAGGAAAGCTAATACAATGTTATCATTTATTGTGAGGGGAATTGCAGGGAGGTTATTCTCCAGTTGTACAGGGTAATGGTGAGACCACATCTAGAGTATTGTGTACAGTACTGGTTTCCTTATTTAAATAAAGATGCCAATACGTTAGATGCAGTTCAGAGAGGGTTTACTAGGCTAATACCAGGAATGGGATTGTGAGGAAAGGCTGGACAGGTTAGGCTTGTATCCACTGGAATTTAGAAGATTAAGAGGCGACTTAATTAAAACCTTTAAGATCCTGAGGGGTCTTGACAGGGTGGATGTGGAGAGAATGTTTCCTCTTGTGGGAGAATCTAGAACTAGGGGGCAGTGTTTAAAAATAAGGGGTCACTCACTTAAGACAGAGGAGAAACCTTTTCTCCCAAAGGGTTGTGAGGATTGTGGAACTCTCTTCCTCGAAAGGTAGCGGGAGCAGAGTCTTTGAATATTTTTAAGACAGAGCTGGATAGATTCTTGATTCACAAGTGGGTGAAAGATTATCGGGGGTAGACAGGAATGTGGGGTTGAGGAGATCAGCCATGGTTTTATTGAATGGTGGAGCAGGCTCGGGTGGCCTACTCCTGCTCCTAGTTCATTTGTTCATACGTTTATATATCATTCCTTAAATAAGGAGACAAGTACTGTACAGAATGCTCCAGATGTGATCCCACAAGTGATAAGTGTGAGGTGATGCACTTGGGCAGGACAAACAAGGCCCGGGAATACACGATGAATGGTGGGACCCTGAAAAGTACCGAGGATCAGAGGGACCTTGGTGTGCATGTCCACTAGTCCCTTAAGTCGGCGGGACAGGTAGATAAGGTAGTTAAGAAGGCAATGGGATACTTGCCTTTATTAGCTGAGGCATAGAATATAAGAGCAGGGAGGTTATGCTGGAACTGTATAAAACGCTGGTTAGGCCACAGCTAGAGGATTGCGTGCAGTTCTGGAATCCGCATTATAGGAAGGATGTGAATGCACTCGAGAGAGAGAGCAGAGGAGATTTACCAGGATGTTGCCTGGGCTGGAGAGTTTTAGTTATGAGGAGAGATTGGATAGACTGGGGTTATTTTCCCTGGAGCAGAGGAAATTGAGGGGGGACATGGTCAAGGTGTATAAAATTATGAGGGGCATAGATAGGGTAGACAGGAAGGAACTTTTCCCCTTGATGGAGGGATCAATAACCAGGGGGCATAGATTTAAGGTGAGGGGCAGGTGGTTTAAAGGGGATGTGAGGAAGAATTTTTTCACCCAGAGGGTGGTGGGAATCTGGAACTCACTGCCTGAAAGGGTGGTAGAGGCAGAAACTCTCATAACATTTAAGAAGTATTTGGATGTGCACTTGCGATGCCATGGCATACAAGGCTGTGGGCCTAGTGCTGGAAAATGGGATTAGAGGTTAGACCGGCGCAGACTCGACTAGCCAAAGGGCCTTTTTCTGTGCTGTAGACCTCTATGACTCTATGACTATCACTCTATGACAATGCCCTGTATAATTGAAGCATAACCTCCCTACCATTGTATTCAATTCCCCTCACAATAAATAATAACATTCGATTTGCTTTCCTAATTACCTGCTGTACCTGCTTACTGGCATTTTACAATTCATGCACTAAGACACACAGATCCCTCTGCATTTCAGAGCTCTGCAAACTCTGACCATTTAGATAATATGCTTCTCTTTTATTTTTCCTGCCAAAATGGACAATTTCACATTTTCCCACATTATACTCCATTTGCCAGGTCTTTCCCCACTTCATGTAATCTCTTTTTGTGCTCTTCACAACTTACTTTTCTACCTATCTTTGTGTCATCAACAAATTTGGCAACCATCCAATCCATCCCTTCATCCAAGTCATTTATATAAATTGTAAACAGTTGAGGCCCCAGCACTGATCCCTATGGCACATCACTCATTACATCTTGGCAAGCTGAAAAAAACCCATTTATGCCTACTCTCTGCTTCCTGTTAGTTAGCCAATCTTCTAACCATGCCAGTATGTTACCCTCTACACCATGAACTTTTATTTTATGCAAAAACCTTTGATGTGGCACTTTATCAAATGCCTTCTGCAAATATAAGTACAGAACATCCACCTATTTCCCTTTATCCGCAGTGCATGTTAATTCTTCAAAGAACTCCAATAAGTTGGTTAAATACGATTTCCCTTTCACAAAACCATATTTACTCTGCCTGATGACCTTGAACTTCTCCAAGTGCCCTGCTATAACTTCTTTAATAACAGCTTCTAACGTTTTCCCGATGACAGATGTTAAGCTAACCGGACTGTAGTTTCCTGCTTTCTGTCTCTGACTCCCTCCTTTTTTGAATAATGGAGTTACATTTGCTATCTTCCAATCTATTAGGACCTTCACCGAATCTAGGGAGTTTTGCAAAATTAAAAACAATACATCAACTATCTCAGTAGACACTTATTTTAAGACCCGAGGATGAAGTCTATCAGGATTTGGGCTCCTGGCAGCCCACATCTCCAACAATTTACTCAGTATCACTTCTTTGGTGTTTGCAATTTTCCTGAGTTCCTCTGTCCCTTCCACTTTCTGGTTTATAGCTGCTTCTGGCGTGCTACTGGTATCCTCCATACTGAAAACTGATGTAAAATACCTGTTCAATTCAACTGCCATCTCCTTGTTTTCCATTTTCAATTTTGCAGACTCACTTTCTATAGGACCAACGCTCACTTTTTTAACTAACGGATGACACAAAGATTTGCCAGGTGGTTAACAGTGAGGTGGAGTGTCTTGGGCTACAGGAAGATATAGATGGGATGGTCAAATGGGCAGATAAGTGGTCGATGGAATTTAACCCTGAAAAGTGTGAGGTGATACACTTTGGAAGGAGTAATTTGACAAGGAAGTATTCAATGAACGGCATAACATGAGGACGTTCTGAGGAACAAAGGGACCATGGCGTGTGTGTCCATAGGTCTCTGAAAGCAGAGGGGCAGGTTAGTGGGGTGGTGAAAAAGGCATATGGGACACTTGCCTTTATCAATTGAGGCACAGATTACAAAGGTAGGGAGGTCATGTTGGAGTTATATAGAACCTTGGTGAGGCCACAGCTGGAGTACTGTGTGCAGTTCTGGTCGCCACATTATAGGAAGGATGTGATTGCACTGGAGGGGGTGCAGAGGAGATTCACCAGGATGTTGCTTGGGATGAAACATTTAAGTTATGAAGAGAGGTTGGATAGACTTGGGTTGTTTTCGTTGAAGCAGAGAAGACTGAGGGGTGACCTGATCGAGGTGTACAAGATTATGAGGGGCATGGACAGGGTGGATAGGGTGCAGCTATTCCCCTTAGTTGAAGGGTAAGACACAAGGGGACACAAGTTCAAGGTGAGGAGGATTAGGGGGTATGTGAGGAAAAGCTTTTTTACCCAGAGGGTGGTGACGGTCTGGAATGCGCTGCCTGGGAGGGTGGTGGAGGCGGGTTGCCTCATATCTTTTAAAAAGTACCTGGATGAGCACTTGGCACGTCATAACATTCAAGGCTATGGACCAAGTGCTGGTAAATGGGATTAGGTAGGTAGGTCAGGTGTTTCTCACGTGTCGGTGCAGACTCGATGGGCCGAAGGGCCTCTTCTGCACTGTGTGGTTCTGTGATTCTAGTTTCTTTCTAAAAAATTATTGAAACTTTTACTGTATGTTTTTATATTTCTGGCTAGCTTTCTCTCAAATTCTAATTTTTCCCTCCTTATTAATCTTTTAGTCATCCCTTGCTGTTCCTTATACCAATCTTCCCAATCTTCTGGCCTGACACCTGCCTTTGCACAATTATATACTTTTTTTTAAAGTTTGATATTATCTTTAAACTTTCTGGTTAACCACGGATGGTGTGTCCGTCCCTTGGACTTTTTCTTAACTCGTTGGAATGTATCTATTCTGTATATTCTGAAATATCCCCTTGAAAGTTTGCCACTGTATCTCTCTTGACCTATCCCTTAGCGCAGTTTGCCAATTCACTTTAGCCAGCTCTGCTTTCATGCCCTCATAATTGCCTTTATTTAAGTTTAAAAACATAGTCTTGGACCCACTCCTCCCTCCCTCAAACTGAAAGTAAACTTCAATCATATCATGGTCGCTGCTCTGGTCAGCTCTGAAGAAGAGTGATAAGGACTCGAACTGTTAACTGTTCTTTTTTCTCTCCACAGGTGCTGTTGGCCTGCTGAGTTCTCCCAGCATTTTCTGTTTTTATTTCAGATTTCCAGCATCCACAATATTTTGCTTTGATATGAATTAATCCCATCTCATTGCACAATACCAGGTCTAGTATAGCCTGATCTCTGGCTGACTCCAGAATGTGATGTTCTAAGAAACTATCCTGGAAACATTCTATGAGCTCCTCATCTGGACTAACTTTGCCCATCTGACTTTTCCAGTCTATTTGTAGATTAAAATCTCCCATGATTATCACTATGCCTTTCTGACAAACTCCCATTATTTCTTTCTGTATGCTCCATCCTACCTTGTGATCACTATTCGGGGGCCTGTACACAACTCCCACAAGTGACTTTCTACCTTTACCATTTCTCATCTCTACCCAAACCGTTTCCACCTCCTGGTTTCCTGAACTTAGGTCATCCTTCTCTATTGTGCTAATACCACCATTAACTGACAGAGCCATCCCTCCACCTTTTCCTCGCTTCCAGTCCTTCCGAAATGTCCTATTCAGGTCCCAATCCATGTCCTCCTGCAGCCGTGTCTCTGTAATAACCATCAAATTGTACTTACTTATTTCTATGTGCGCTCTCAGTTGATCTGTTTTGTTTCAAATGCTTCGTGCATTCAGATACAGAGACTTTAGTTTTATCCTTTTTTTTTATGACCTCTAGACTCATCTGTTGATTTACTGTTAGATTTGTACTCTCTATCCCTTCCTGTCACGCTCTGTTTTTCATTTCCTGTAATAATACCTTTCCCTGTTGCCATGTCTCTACTCTTTGATTTACCACGTCTTCCTGAATTTGTACCCTTGCCCCCACTGCTTAGTTTAAAACCCTTTCTACTTCCCTAGTTCTGCAACATGCAGGAACACCGGTCCCAGCACAGTTCAGGTGTAAGCCGTCCTAATGGAACAGAACCCACTTTGCACAGTATTGGTGCCAGTGCCCCACAAACCATAACCCACTTCTCCCACACCAGGCTTTGAGCCACACATTCGTCTCCCGAATCTGATTTGTCCTATGCCAATTTGCACGAGGCTCAGGTATTAATCCAGAGATTATGACCTTTGAGGTTCTGCTCCTTAATCTGGTGCCTCGCTCCTCATACTGACGATGCAGAACCTCCTTCTTTGTCCTGCCTATGTCGTTGGTACCTACATGGACCACAGCCACTGGATCCTCGCTCTCACTGCAAGTTCCTCTCCAGTCCCAAGGAGCTGTCCCAAACCCTGGCACCGGGCAGGCAACACAGCCATCTGGACTCGCGCTCTTTGCTGCAGAGAACAGTGTCAATCCCTCTGACTATACTGTCCCCTACTACCCCGACATTCCTTGTGACGTGCTCCACTTGGATGGCTTCCTGTACCATGGTGCCATGGCCAGTGAGCTCATGCCACCCTGCAACCCCCGCTCTCAACCAAACATGCTGAAAAACCCTCAAACCTGTTAGACAATTGCAAGGGCTGAGGCTCCTGCATCCTGATCTCTGGGTCCTCTTACCTGCCTCACGTGCAGTCACACCCTCCTGTCCCTGACCACTGATCAAATCAGAAGACTCCATTCTTAGGAGTGTGACTGCCTCCTGGAATGAAGTGTCCAGGTAACTTGCCCACTCCCTCATGTGTCGTAGCATCTGCAGCTTGGCCTCCAGCTCAATAACTCAGGGCCGAAGTTCCAGCAGCCGCGAACACTTACTGCAGATGTTTGCCCTGGATCACATCGGTATCCAGGAACTCCCACATCCAGCAACCGCAGCACATCACCTGCCCCTCCATGTCCAATATGTGCTAATTAATTGCTAATTAATTATAATTAATAAAGCCTACACTTCCCAATAGGTTTCGTCACCGCCAATAAACATTACATTACTGATAAAACAATGCAGTACTGAAATACGGATAAAACTAATCATACCAGTTACTGGTTTACCTGCCCCTTCTGTTGTACCAAACTGGAAATCAAATACTGGAGCCTGAAAAAGAGTAGAAGAAAAAAAGCACCTCCTCCCTGCCCTTCACCGAACTCCCCACTCAGCACACTCTACTTCTTGCACAAAACCTTACCAAAAGCACCTCTTTCCCCCTATGCACCAAATTCCCACTTTGAACCAAATTCCCAATTATACTCACTCAGTCTCTGTCTCAATAAGGCCGATGTGTCGCCTCATTGACCACGCACCTCAATCTCAGTAACCTCCTCCAGCTCCTTCAAACTTCCGTCATTGTAACCTCCTCCAGCCCCTACAACCCTCCCTAACTCTGCAAATTCGACTAGCCCCTACAACCCTCCCTATCTCTGTAACCTCCTCCAGACCCTACAACCCTCCCTATCTCTGTAACCTCCTCCAGCCCCTACAACCCTCCCTAACTCTGTAACCTGCTCCAGGCCCTTCAACTGACCGTATCTCTGTAAATCCCTCCTGCCCCCTACAACTCTCACCAGGTCTGTAACTTGCACCAGCTCCTGCAACCATTCCTATCTCTAACCTCATCCAGCCCCTACAACCCTCCTTATCTCTGTAACCCCCTCCAGCCCCGACAACCATCCCTATCTCTCTAACCTACTCCAGCCCCAACAAACCTCCCAATCTCTATAATCTCCTCCAGTCCCTACAACTCTCCCTATCAGTGTAAACTCCTCCAGCCACTACAGCCCTCCCTACTTCTGTAACCTCCTCTAGCCTCTACAACCCTCCCTATCTTCATAAACTCTTCCACCCCTAATACGCCCATCTCTGTAAACTCCTCCAGCCCCTACAATACTCCCCATCTCGGTAACCGCCTCCAGCCCGTACAGCCCTCCCTATTTCTATGACCTCTTCTAGCTTCTAAAACCCTCCCTATCTCTGCAAACTCCTCCAGCACCCTCTATCTCTGTAACCTCCTCCAGCCGCTAAAACCTATCGCTGTAACCTCCTCCAGCCCCTAAAACCCTAACTATCTCTAAACTATTCCGGCCCCTACAACACTCCCTATATGTAACCTCCCCCAGCCCCTACAATGCCCCTATCCCTGTAAACTACTCCAGCCCCGACAGCCCTCCCTATTGCTGTAATGTCCTCCAGCGCCTACTACCGTCCCTGTCTCCGTAAACTCCACCAGCCCCTACAACACTCCCTATCTGTAACCTCCACCAGCCCCTACTATACTCCCTATCCCTGAAACCTACAGTACCGACACCCCTCCATATATCTGTAACCTCCTCCAGCCCTACAACCCTCCCTATCTCTCTAACATGCTCCAGCCCCTACAACCCTCACTATCTCTGTAACCTCCTCCAGCCCCTATAACACTGCCTATCTCTGTAACCTCTTCCAGCATCTACAAACTTCCCCATCTCTGTAAACTCCTCCAGCCCCTACAACCCTTGCTATCTCTGTAACCTCCTCCAGCATCTACAACCCTCCCTATCTCTGTAACCTCCTCCAGCCATTACAACCCTCCCTATCCCTGTAACCTGCTCCAGACCCTACAACCCTCCCAATCTCTGTAACCTCTTCCAGCATCTACAACCCTCCCTATCTCTGTAATCTCCTCCAGCCCCTGCAAACCTCCCTATCTCTGTAACCTCCTCCAGCATCTACAGCCCACCCTATTCTGTAACCTCCTCCAGCACCTACAACCCTCCCTATCTCTGTAACCTCCTCCAGCATCTACAATCCTCCCTATCTCTGTAACCTCCTCCACCACCTACAACCCTCCCTATATCTGTAACCTCCTCCAACACCTACAACCCTCCCTTTCTCTGTAACATCCTCCAGCCCCTACAACCCGTCCTATCTCTGTAACCACCTCCAGCCCCTAAAACCCTCCTTATCTCTGTAAGCTCCTCCAGCACCAAGAACCCTCCCTATCTCTGTAACCTCCTCCAGCCCCTAAAACCCTCCTTATCTCTGTAACCTCCTCTAGCCATGAAAACCCTATCTCTCTAACCTCCTCCAGCCCCTACTACAGTCCCAGTCTCTGTAAACTCCTTCAGCCCTGACAACACTCCCCAACTCTGTAAGCTCCTCCAGCCCTCCCTATTTCTGTAACCTCCTCTAGCCTCTACAACCCTCCATATCTTCATAAACTCCTCCATCACCTACAACCCTCCCTATCTCTGTAAGATCCTCGAGCCCCTACAACCCTCCCTATCTCTGTAACCTCCTCCAGCCCCTACAACCCTCACTATCTCTGTAACCTCCTCCAGCCCCTATAACACTGCCTATCTCTGTAACCTCTTCCAGCATCTACAAACTTCCCCATCTCTGTAAACTCCTCCAGCCCCTACAACCCTTGCTATCTCTGTAACCTCCTCCAGCATCTACAACCCTCCCTATCTCTGTAACCTCCTCCAGCCATTACAATCCTCCCTATCCCTGTAACCTGCTCCAGACTCTACAACCCTCCCAATCTGTAACCTCCTCCAGCATCTACAACCCTCCCTATCTTTGTAACCTCCTCCAGTCCCTGCAAACCTTCCTATCTCTGTAACCTCCTCCAGCATCTACAGCCCACCCTATTCTGTAACCTCCTCCAGCACCTACAACCCTCCCTATCTCTGTAACCTCCTCCAGCATCTACAATCCTCCCTATCTCTGTAATCTCCTCCACCACCTACAACCCTCCCTATATCTGTAACCTCCTCCAACACCTACAACCCTCCCTATCTCTGTAACATCCTCCAGCCCCTACAACCCTCCCTATCTCTGTAACCACCTCCAGCCCCTAAAACCCTCCTTATCTCTGTAAGCTCCTCCAGCCCCAAGAACCCTCCCTATCTCTGTAACCTCCTCCAGCCCCTAAAACCCTCCTTATCTCTGTAACCTCCTCTAGCCATGAAAACCCAATCTCTCTAACCTCCTCCAGCCCCTACTACAGTCCCAGTCTCTGTAAACTCCTCCAGCCCTAACAACACTCCCCAACTCTGTAACCTCCTCCAGCCCTCCCTATTTCTGTAACCTCCTCTAGCCTCTACAACCCTCCGTATCTTCATAAACTCCTCCATCACCTACAACCCTCCCTATCTCTGTAAGATCCTCCAGCCCCTACAACCCTCCCTATCTCTGTAACCTCCTCCAGTCCCTACAACCCTCCCTATCTCTGTAACCTCCTCCGGCCCCTAAAACCCTCCTTATCTCTGTAACCTCCTCCAGTCATTGAAACCCTATCTCTGTGACCTCCTCCAGCCTCAAAAACCCTATCTCTCTAACCTCCGCCAGCCCTTACTACCGTCCCTGTCTCTGTAAACTCCTCCAGCCCGTAAAACCCTATCTCTGTAAACAATTCCAGCCCCTACAACACTCACTATCTATAACCTCCTCCAGCCACTACTATACGCCCTATCCCTGTAAACTACCCCAGCCCTGACAGCCCTCCCTATTTCTGTAACCTCCTCCAGCCCTACAACCTTCCCTATCTCAGTAATCTCCTCCAGCCCCTACAACCTCACTATCTCTGTAACATCCCCCAGCCCCTACAACCCTCCCATCTCTGTAACCTCCTCCACCACCAACAAACCTCCCTATCTCTGTAACATCCCCCAGTCCCTACAACCCTCCCCATCTCTGTAACCTCCTGTAGCCATTAAAACCCTATCTCTGTAACCTCCTCCAGCCCCTACAACCCTCCCTATCTCTGTAATCTCCTCCAGCCCCTACAACCTCACTATCTCAGTAATCTCCTCCAGCCCCTACAACACCCCCTATCTGTGTAACCTCCTCCAGCCCCTACAACCCTCCCTATCTCTGTACCCTCCTCCAGCCGCTAAAACCCTATCTCTGTATCTCCTCCAGCCCCTAAAACCCCAACTATCTCTGTAAACTATTCCAGCCCCTTCCACACTCCCTATCTGTAACCTCATCCAACCCCTACAATTCTCCCTAACCCTGTAAACTACCCCAGCCCCAACAGCCCTCACTATTTCCGTAACCTCCTCTGGCCTCTACAACCCTCCTTCTGTATCCTCCTCCAGCCTTTACAACCCTCCCTATCTTTGTAAACTCCTCCAGCCCCTTCTACCCTCCTTATCTCTGTAACCTCCTCCAGTCCCAACAACCCTCCCTATCTCTGTAACCTCCTCCAGTCCCTACAACCCTCCCTATCTCTGTAACCACCTCCAGGCCCTAAAACCCTCCCTATCTCTGTAACCACCTCCAGCCCCTAAAACCCTCCTTATCTCTGTAACCTCCTCAAGCCCCTACAACCCTATCTCTCTAACCTCCTCCAGCCCCTACTACCGTCCGTCTCTGTAAACTCCTCCATCCCCGACAACACTCCCCATCTCTGTAACCTCCTCCAGCCCCTACAGCCCTCCCTATTTCTGTAACCTCCTCTAGCCTCTACAACCCTCCCTATCTTCATAAACTCTTCCAGCCCCTACTACCCTCATTTCTGTAAACTCCTCCAGCCCCTAAAGCCCTTCTTATCTCTGTAACCTCATCCAGCCATTAAAACCCTATTTTTGTAACCTCCTCTAGCACCTACAACCCTCCCTATCTCTGTAACCTTCTCCACCACCTACAAACCTCCCTATCTCTCTAACCTCCTCCAGCCCCTACTACAGTCCCTGTCTCTGTAAACTCCTCCAGTCCCTACAGCCCTCCCTCTCTCTGTAACCTCCTCCAGCCCCTAAAACCCTCCTTATCTCTGTAACCTCTGCCAGCCATTAAAACCCTATCTCTGTAACCTCCTCCAGCCCCAAAATCCCTATCTCTCTAACCTCCTCCAACCCATACTACAGTCCCTGTCTCTGTAAACTCCTCCAGCCCCTAGAGTCCTCCCTATTTCTGTAACCTCCTCCAGCATCTACAACCCTCCATATCTCTGTAACCTCCTACAGCACCTACAACACTCCCTATCCCTGTAACCTCCTCCAGCATCTACAACCCTCCATATCTCTGTAACCTCCTACAGCACCTATAACCCTATCTCTGTAACCTCCTCCAGCCATTAAAACCCTATCTCTGTAACCTCCTCCAGCCCCAAAATCCCTATCTCTCTAACCTCCTCCAACCCATACTACAGTCCCTGTCTCTGTAAACTCCTCCAGCCCCTAGAGTCCTCCCTATTTCTGTAACCTCCTCCAGCGTCTACAACCCTCCATATCTCTGTAACCTCCTACAGCACCTACAACACTCCCTATCCCTGTAACCTCCTCCAGCATCTACAACCCTCCATATCTCTGTAACCTCCTACAGCACCTATAACCCTCCCTATCTCTGTAACCTCCTCCAGCATCTACAACCCTCCCTGTCTCTGTAACCTCCTCAAGCACCTACAACCCTCCCTATCTCTGTAACCTCCTCCAGCCCCTGCAATCCTATCTCTGTAACCCCCTACAGCACCTACAACTCTCCCTATCTCTGTAACCTCCTCCAGCATCTACAACTCTCCCTATCTCTGTAACCTCCTCCAGCACCTACAACCTTCCCTATTTCTGTAACCTCCTCCAGTCCCTATAACCCTCCCTATCTCTGTAACCACCTCCAGCCCCTAAAACCCTCGTTATCTCTGTAACCTCCTCCAGCCCCAACAACCCTCACTATCTCTGTAACCACCTCCAGTCCCTAAAACCCTCCTTATCTCTGTAACCTGCTCTAGTCATTAAGACCCTATCTCTGTAACTTCCTCTAGCCCCAAAAACCCTATCTCTCTAACCTCCTCCAGCCCCTACTACCGTCCCTGTCTCTGTAAATTCCTCCAGCCCCTACAACACTCCCCATCTCTGTAACCTCCTCCAGCCCCTACAGTCCTCCCTATTTCTGTCATCTACTCTAACCTCTACAACCCTATCTTCATAAACTCCTCCAGCCCCTACTACCCTCGTTTCTGTAAACTCCTCCAGCCCCTAAAACCCTCCTTATCTCTGTAACCTCCTCCAGCCATTAAAACCCTATCTCTGTACCCTCCTCCAGCCCCTAAAACCCTATCTCTCTAACCTCCTCCAGCCCCTACAGCCCTCCCTATTTCTGTAACCTCCTCTAGCTTCTAAAACCCTCCCTATCTCTGTAAACTCCTCCAGCCCCGACAACACCCCCTATCTCTGTAACCTGCTCCAGCCCCATGAACCCTCCCTATCTCTGTAACCTCCTCCAGTCACTAAAACCCTATCTCTGTAACGTCCTCCAGCCCTTAAAACCCTATCTCAGTAAACTATTCCAGCCCCTACAACACTCACTATCTGTAACCTCCTCCATCCACTACTATACTCCCTATCCCTGTAAACTACTCCAGCCCTGACAGCCCTCCCTCTTTCTGTAACCTCCTCCAGCCCTACAACCCTCCCTATCTCTGTAACTTCCTCCAGCCCCTACAACCTCACTATCTCTGTAACCTCCTCTAGCCCCTCCAACACCCCCTATCTCTGTAACCTCCTCCAGCCCCTACAACTCTCCCTATCTCTGTACCCTCCTCCAGTTGCTAAAACCCTATCTCTGTAACCTCCTCCAGCCCCTAAAACCCCAACTATCTCTGTAAACTATTCCAGCCCTTTCCACACTCCCTATCTGTAACCTCATCCAGCCCCTACAATTCTCCCTAACCCTGTAAACTACCCCAGCCCCAAAAGCCCTCACTACTTCTGTAACCTCCTCTAGCCTCTACAACCCACCCTCTGTAGCCCCCTCCAGCCCTATAACCCTCCCTATTTCTGTAATCTCCTCCAGCCTTTACAACCCTCTCTATCTTTGTAAACTCCTCCAGCCCCTTCTACCCTCCCTGTCTCTGTAACCTCCTCCAGCCCCTACAACACTCCCTATCTCTGTAACCTCCTACACCCCTAAAAGCCTCCCTATCTCTATAACCTCCTCAAACCCCTAAAACCCTCCCTATCTGTGTAACCTCCTCCAGCCAATACAACCCTCCTCATCTCTGTCATCTCCTCCAGTGTCTACAACCTCTAATTCTCTGTAACCTCCTCTAGCCCCTACAACCCTCCCTATCTCTGATAACTCCTCCAGCCCCTACAACCCTCCCTATTTCTGTAACCTCCTCCAGCCGCTACAACCCTCCCTATCTCTGAAAACTCCTCCAGCACCTACAACCCTCCCAATCTCTGTAACCTCCTCCAGCACCTACAACCCTCCCTTTCTCTGTAACCTCTTCCAGCCCCTATAACCCTTCCTATTTCTGTAACCTCCTCCAGCCCCTACTACGCTACCTGTCTCTGTAACCTCCTCCAGCCCCTACAACATTCCCTATCTCTGTAACATCCACCAGCTCCTACAATCCTCCCTATCTCTATAATCTCCTCAAGCCCCTACAACCCTCCCTAACTCTTTAATCTCCGCCAGCCAATACAACCCTCTTCATCTCTGTAATCTCCTCTAGTGTCTACAACCTCTGATTCTCTTTTCCCTCTCCAGCCCCTACAACTCTCTCTATCTCGGTAACCTCTTCCAGCCCCGACAACCTTGCCTATTTCTGTAACCTCCTCCAGCCCCGACAACCTTGCCTATTTCTGTAACCTCCTCCAGTCCTGATAACCTTGCCTATTTCTGTAACCTCCTCCAGCCCCAACAACCTTGCCTATTTCTGTAACCTCCTCCAGCCCCGACAACCTTGCCTATTTCTGTAACCTCCTCCAGTCCCTACAACCCTCCCTATCTCTGAAAACTCCACCAGCCCCTACAACCCTCCCTATCTCTGTAACCTTCTCCAGCCCCTACAACCCTCTCTATCTCTGTAACCTCCTCCATTTGACAAGAATGTCACTGATCTGATTGTAGCCTCATTTCTGTCTGGCCAAATCCTTTAACTCTCTTGTCAGTCAATAATCTAACTCAGGCTTAAAATATCCCATGACCACTGCTCTCGAAGAACAAATTCCAGAGACTATCGACCCTCCGAGAGAAAAGATTTCTTCTCATCTTCGTCTAAAATGGTGCACCTCTCAGTTTCCAGCTGCTTCCCCCTAATTCTAGTCTCTCCCACAAGGGAAAACATCCTCTCAGCACCCAACCTGTCAAGTCCCCTCAGGATCTTATGCATTTCAATAAGATAACTTCTCATTCTTCTAAACTCCAATGGGTACAGGCCCAACCTGTCCAACCTTTCCTGGTAAAATAATCCCTTCATCCCAGGAATCAGCTGAGTGAACCTTTGCTGAACTGCTTCTGATGCAATTGTATCCTTTCTTAAATAAGGCCAAAAATGTGCACGATCCTGCAGATGTTTTCTCACCAATTCTAGGAAAACTTCCCTACTTTTATATTCCATTCCCATTGCAATTAATAACATTTCATTTTCATTCCTCACCACTGTAGCTGTGGAATAACATTTTCTCATTTATGCACCCCGATCCCTCTGTACCTCAGAGTTCTGCAATGTCTCCATTTAAATCATTTGCTGCTTTGCTATTCTTCCTGTCAAAGTGAATAAATTCACATTTTCCCACATTATACTCCATCTGCCAAATTTTTTGTCCACTCACTTAACCTATCTATATCCCTTCGCAGACTCCTTATGTCCTCTTCACAACTGACTATCCTAACCATCCTTGTGTCATCAGCATTATGCAACCATCCCAATGATCCCTTCATCCAAGTCATTGATAGAGATTGTAAATAGTTGAGCCCAGCACTGATCCCTTTGCCACTCCACTAGTTATAGCTTACCAGCCTGAAAATGAGCCATTTACCCAAAATCTCTGTTTCCTGTTAGCCAACCAACGCTCTCTCGTTGTCTCCCTCTCTGTCTTTCTCAATTTCTTTCTCTGTCTCCCTTTATCTCTTTGTCTCTGGCACTTTCCATTTCTCTCTCTCTCTCTCTTTCTCTCTGTTCTCTCTCTACCCTTCACTTTGGTCTCTATCTCTCTCCTTGTCTCTTTCTCTGCCTTTCTCCTGTCTCCCTCTCTCTCCCTCGCTCTGTCTTTCTATCCCTAGCTATTCTCTGTCTCCCCAATTCTCTGACTCTGTCGTTGTCTGCGCCTCTCTCTCTGCCCACGATTTTCCAGCCCAGCCATGCCAGGTTCCCTGTGGTGGATGCGGTGAGTATTCCAATGCCCATCGACTTTGGCAGGATGAGAAGATCCCGCCGGTGGGAGGGCCCGGAAAATTCCAGCCTCAGTCTCTGTTTCTCTGCCTCTCTTGCTCTCTCACTATGTCTCTCTCACCTTGTCTCTCTCTCTCTCTGTCCTCTCTCTCTCTGTCTTTTTGCTGCTCTCTTTATTTCCCATTCTCTGTCTTTCTCTCTCTGTCTCTTTCGCTCTCTCATTTTCTCTGCCCTCTCTCTCTCACATTGTCTCTGTCTTTCTCTCTCTCTTCCTCTGCCTGCCCTCTCTGTCTCTCTCACTCACTCACTTTCTCTCTCCCTGACCTGTCTCTCTCACTTCGTCTCCCGTTTTCTCGCTTCGTCTCTCTCTCCCACACTTTTTTTCTCTCTCTTTCTCTCTCCATCTTTCTCCCTGCCCTCTGTCTCTCTCTCTCTACCCTCTCATTCTGTCTTTTTTTTGCTCTCTTTATCTCCCTCTCTCACTCTCTATCTCTATCCCTGTCCCTGTGTCTCTCTCTGTCACCCTCGCTCACTCTAACACTCTCCATCTCCCTTCCGCCCTTTTTGGAAGGTCTAATACAGGCAGGAATTATACAGTAAATGGCAGAACCCTTAAGTGCATTGATGGGCAGAGGGATCTGGGTGTCCAGGTCCACAGGTCACTGAAAGTGGCAACGCAGGTGGATAAGGTAGTCAGGAAGGCATATGGCATGCTTGCCTTCATCGGCAGGGGTATTGAGTATGAAAGCTGGGAAGTCATGCTGCAGCTGTATAGAACCTTGGTTAGGCCACACTTGGAATATTGTGTGCAATTCTGGTCGCCACATTACCAGAAGGATATGGAGCCGTTGGAGAGGGTCCAGAGGAGGTTTACCAGGATGCTGCCTGGTCTGGAGGTTATTAGCTATGAGGAGAGGTTGGAGAAACTCGGATTGTTCTCACTAGAGCGAAGGAGATTGAGGGGCGACTTGATAGAAGTTTACAAAATGATGAGTGGTATGGACAGAGTAGATAGTCAGAAGCTTTTCCCCAGGGTGGAAGAGTCAATTACTAGGGGACATAGATTTAAGGTGAGAGGAGAAAAATATAAACGTGATGTGCGGGGCAAGTTCTTTACGCAGAGGGTAGTGAGTGTATGGAATTCGCTGCCAGAGGAGGTGGTGGAAGCAGGTACGATAGTGGTGTTTAAGAGGCAGCTTGATAAGTACATGAATAGGATGGGAAGAGAGGGATACGGACCCCGGAAGTGCAAAATGTTTTAGTCGACGGGCAATATGATCGGTGCAGGCTTGGAGAGCCGAAGGGACTGTTCCTGTAAAAACTCAGCAGGTCTGGCAGCATTGGCAAGGTACAGATAGCTCTAGTGGGGGTGGGGGAATACTGACAGGTAGAAATAAACAATGGGTGGAAATACATTTAAAAATAATGGAAATAGTTGGGAAAAGGAAAATCTATATAAATTATTGGAAAAAACAAAAAGGAGGGGGAAGAAATGGGAAGGGGGTGGGGATGGAGGAGGGAGTTCAAGATCTAAAATTGTTGAACTCAATATTCAGTCCGGAAGGCTGTAAAGTGCCTAGTCGGAAGATGAGGTGCTGTTCCTCCAGTTTGCGATGAACTTCACTGGAACAATGCAGCAGGCCAAGGACAGACATGTGGGCATGAGAGAAGGGTGGAGTGTTGAAATGGCAAGCAACAGGGAGGTTTGGGTCATGCTTGCGGACAGACCGAAGGTGTTCTGCAAAGCGGTCACCCAGTCTGCGTTTGGTCTCTCCAATGTAGAGGAAACCACATTGGGAGCAACGAATGCAGTAGACTAAGTTGAGGGAAGTGAAAGTGAAATGCTGCTTCACTTGAAAGGAGTGTTTGAGCCCTTGGACGGTGAGGAGAGAGGAAGTAAAGGGGCAGGTGTTGCATCTTCTGCGTTTGCATGGGGAGGTGCCGTGGGAGGGGGTTGAGGAGTAGGGGGTGATGGAGGAGTGGACCAGGGTGTCCCGGAGGGAACGATCCCTACGGAATGCCGCCGGGGGGGGTGAAGGGAAGACGTGTTTGGTGATGGCATCATGCTGAAGTTGGCGGAAATGGCGGAGGATGATCCTTTGCATGCGGAGGCTGGTGGGGTGATAAGTGAGGACAAGGGGGACCCTATCATGGTTCTGGGAGGGAGGAGAAGGTGTGAGGGCGGATGTGCGGGAGATGGGCCGGACACGGTTGAGGGCCCTGTCAACCACCGTGGGTGGAAAACATCGGTTAATGAAGAAGGAAGACATGTCAGAGGAGCAGTTTTTGAAAGTAGCATCATCGGAACAGATGCAACGGAGGCGAAGGAACTGAGAGAATGGGATGGAGTCCTTACAGGAAGCGGGGTGTGAGGAGCTGTAGTCGAGGTAGCTGTGGGAGTCAGTAGGCTTGTGATGAATATTGGTGGACAGTCTATCACCAGAAATTGAGACAGAGAGGTCAAGGAAGGGAAGGGAAGTGTCAGAGATGGACCATGTGAAAATGATGGAGGGGTGGAGATTGGAAGCAAAATTAATACATTTTTCCAGGTCCTGACGAGAGCATGAAGCAGCACCGAAGTAATCATCGATGTACCGGAGAAAGAGTTGTGGGAGGGGGCCAGAGTAGGACTGGAACAAGGAATGTTCCACATACCCCATAAAGAGACAGGCATAGCAGGGGCCCATGCGGGTACCCATAGCCACACCTTTTATTTGGAGGAAGTGAAAGGAGTTAAATGAGAAATTGTTCAGTGTGACAACAAGTTCAGCCAGACGGAGGAGAGAAGTGGTGGATGGGGATTGTTTCGGCCTCTGTTCAAGGAAGAAGCTAAGGGCCCTCAGACCATCCCCGTGGCGAATGGAGGTGTAGAGGGATTGGACGTCCATGGTGAAGAGGAGCCGGTTGGGGCCAGGGAACTGGAAATTGTTGATGTGACGTAAGGTGTCAGAGGAATCACGGATGTAGGTGGGAAGTGACTGGACAAGGGGAGAGAGAATGGAGTCAAGATAGCGAGAAATGAGTTCCGTGGGGCAGGAACAGGCTGACACGATCGGTCTGCCGGGACAGTCCTGTTTGTGGATTTTGGGTAGGAGGTAGAAGCGGGCCATCCGAGGTTGGGCGACTATCAGCTGTGGGAGGAAGATCTCCAGAGGAGATGAGGTCAATGACAGTCCTGGAAACAATGGCTTGATGTTCAGTGGTGGGGTCATGGTCCAGGGAGAGGTAGGAGGAAGTGTCTGCGAGTTGACGCTCAGCCTCTGCGAGGTGGAGGTCAGTGCGCCAGACAACAACAGCACCACCCTTGTCAGCGGGTTTGATGACAATTTTAGGGTTGGACCTGAGAGAACGGAGTGCAATAAGTTCAGAGAAAGACAGGTTAGAATGGGTGAGAGGAGCAGAGAAATTGAGACGGCTAATGTCACGCCGACAGTTCTCAATGAAAAGATCAAGAGAAGGTAAAAATCCCACCCCCTCTAGAGCTATCTGTACCTTATCGGTCCTGTCTTCTACTCTTAATTAGCACATTCCTTTAGATAATATCACCACCTTCAACACCTCTTTTAACTTTTGTCTGTGACAGCTTTTGGTTATCTCCAACTATCACTGGCTGCTTGTCCCAACAAACCCCTCTCCTATTTTTACTTAGTTCTGTTGAAGGGTCATGAGGACTCGAAACGTACTCTTCTCTGGCGATGCTGCCAGACCTGCTGAGTTTTTCCAGGTATTTCTGTTTCTGTTTTTGTTTTAGATTTCCAGCATCCGCAGTTTTTTGTTTTTATTATTTCGGCCTGTTCCTGTGCTGTACTTTTCTTTGTTCTTTGTTCTCTCTCCATGCCCTATGATCCTAGTCTCTCAGTCTCACTTGGCTAGTCATCCAATGCCCGGTGAACTTTCTCAGCACCCAGCGATTGCCAGCTTGGCAAGGCCAGGGTGACCTCTTGCTGCCCTTGGTGACTGGGAGCTGGCAGGCTAGCTCATTGACTGGAGCCAACTGGTGCAGGCTGAACCTAAACTGCGACTGACGGCCAACCAATCAGAGCCACTCCACCGACTGGCAGCCAATCAGAGCCACTCCACCGACTGGCAGCCAATCAGAGCCACTCCACCGACTGGCAGCCAATCAGAGCCACTCCACCGACTGGCAGCCAATCAGAGCCACTCCACCGACTGGCAGCCAATCAATGCTCACCTGAGCGAGCAGAGGACATCCAGTAATAAGAGTCAGGTCAGCCTATCTTCGTCTCCAACAGGCGAAAAGTGACAGCCTCTCAAAGCTTTTGGCAGTGGGAAAGTTGGCCAATAATATTCCATTGTTTAGGGTCGCAATTGGCTCACTGAATATTCATGAGACATTCCAGATCTCCAATTGGTGCATGGGAGGAGAGGGGGGGGGAGTCAGGCAATGGAGGAGGGAACTGAGAGATTGGCACAGTAGGAGATGGTGGTGGAGAGGAGAGCGATGTAGAAAGAGGCACACCAGACTCCCTTTATCTGGCTGGTGAGCCAGGCAGTCTACTGGAGAGAGGAGGTAGGAACCCGCGCCCTCCTACTGGTCCCACCCCCAACCCACTATCCAGCCACCCAGCAATGATTGCCAATTGCCCTTAAGAAGGTGGTGGTGAGCTGCCTTCTTGAACCGCTGCAGTCCCTGTGGCGTAGGTGCACCCACAGTGCTGTTAGGGAGGGAGTTCCAGGATTTTGACCCAGCGACAGTGAAAGAACGGCGATATATTCCCAAGTCAAAATGGTGAGTGGCTTGGAGGGGAACTTCCGAGTTGGATGGTAGTGGTCGTGGGTTTGGAACATGCTGTCTTGGTGAATTCCTGTAGATGGTACACACTGCTTCTACTGTGCGTCGGTGGTGGAGGGAGTGAATGTTTGTGGATGTGGTGCCAATCAAGCGAACTGCTTTGTCCTGGTTGGTGTTGAGCTTCTTGAGTGTTATGGGACCTGCACTCATCCAGACAAGTGGGGAGTATTCCATCAAACTCCTGACTTCTGCCTTGTAGATGGTGGACAGGCTTTGGGGAAGCAGGAGGTGAGTTACTCGCTGCAGAATTCCTAGCCTCTGATATGCTCTTGTAGCCACAATATTTATATGGCGAGTCCAGTTCAGTTTCTGGTCAATGGTAAACCCCAGGATGTTAATAGTGGGGGATTGAGAGATGGTAATGCCATTGAATGTCAAGGGGTGATGGTTAGATTCTCTCTTTTTGGAGATGGTCATTGCCTGGCACTTGTGTGGCGCGAATGTTACTTGCCACTTGTCAGCCAAAGCCTGGATATTGTCCAGGTCTTGCTGCATGAGAAAATGATTTAGATGATGATTTTATTGAGTGACGCTGGTTGAAGAATCAATGTTGTCTCCAGACACACAGCTGTGAGGACTACAGCCGGCTCTTTATTTGGGAATCAAAAAAGGCTTTCAGAAACACTCCATGGGTAGACGGAGCCCTGGTTTATGTCCCCTCCTGAGAGACAACATCAACAACATTGCAGCAATACCTCAATACCGTTCCACTGACATCACGGCACTCCCTCAGTACTGACCCTCGGACAGCGTGGCACAACTTCAGTACTGACCCTCTAACAGTGCAGCACTCCCTCAGTACTGACCCTCTAACAGTGCAGCACTCCCTCAGTACTGACCCTCTGACAGTGCAGCGCTCCCTCAGTACTGACCCTCTGACAGTGCAGCGCTCCCTCAGTACTGACCCTCTGACAGTGCAGCTCTCCCTCAGTACTGACCCTCCGACAGTGCAGCTCTCCCTCAGTACTGACCCTCCGACAGTGCAGCACTCCCTCAGTACTGACCCTCCGACAGTGCAGCTCTCCCTCAGCACTGACCCTCCGACAGTGCAGCTCTCCCTCAGTACTGACCCTCCGACAGTGCAGCTCTCCCTCAGCACTGACCCTCCGACAGTGCAGCTCTCCCTCAGTACTGACCCTCCGACAGTGCAGCACTCCCTCAGTACTGACCCTCCGACAGTGCAGCACTCCCTCAGTACTGACCCTCCGACAGTGCAGCTCTCCCTCAGTACTGACCCTCCGACAGTGCAGCTCTCCCTCAGTACTGACCCTCCGACAGTGCAGCTCTCCCTCAGCACTGACCCTCCGACAGTGCAGCTCTCCCTCAGTACTGACCCTCCGACAGTGCAGCACTCCCTCAGTACTGACCCTCCGACAGTGCAGCTCTTCCTCAGTACTGACCCTCGGACAGTGTGGCACACCTTCAGTACTGACCCTCTGACAGTGTGGCACTCCCTCAGTACAGACCCTCCAACAGCGCGGTGCTCCCTCAGTACAGACCTCCCGACAGCGCGGTGCTCCCTCAGTACAGACCTTCCGACAGCGCGGTGCTCCCTCAGTACAGACTCTCTGACAGTGTGGCACTCCCTCAGTACAGACCTTCCGACAGCGCGGTGCTCCCTCAGTACAGACTCTCTGACAGTGCGGTGCTCCCTCAGTACAGACCCTCCGACAGCACGGTGCTCCCTCAGTACAGACTCTCTGACTGTGCGGCACTCGGTACTGACCCACTGAAATTGCGGCACTCCCTCATTACTGACCTTCTGACAGTGCAGTGGTTCCTAAGAACTGACTTTCAAACAGTGTAGCACTCCCCCAGTAGTGACCATCTGACAGTGAAGCACTGCCTCAGCACTGACCCTCCAACAGCCCCCTCAGTACTGACCCTCCGACAGTGCAGCACTCCATCAGTACTGACCCTCCAACAGTGCAGACGTCCCTCAGTACTGACCTCCGACAGTGTGGCCCTCCCTCAGTAATGACCCACAGAAATTGCAGCACTCCCTTGTTACTGACTCTCTGACAGTGCAGCACTCCCTCAGTACTGACCCTTGGACAGTGCAGCAATCTCCCAGTACTGAACCACTAACAATGCAGCACTCCCACATTACTGACCCTCTTACAATGCAGTCCTCCCTCAGCACTGACCGTCTGACAATGCAGCACACCCTCAGTACTGACAATCCAACAGTGCAGCACTCCCTCAGTACTGACCCACTGAAATTGAGGCACACCCTCATCACTGACCGTCTGACAGTGCAGCATTCCCTTAGTTCTGACTCTCAGACAGTGCATTATTCCCTCAATACTGACCCACCAACACTGCAGCACTCCCACATTACTGACCCTCTTACAGTGCAGTCCTCCCTCAGCACTGTCCATCTGACAGGTCAGCTCTCCCTCAGGACTGACCCTCTGACAGTGCAGCGCTCCCTCAGTACTGACCCTCCGACAGTGCAGCACTCCCTCAGCACTGACCCTCCGACAGTGCAGCGCTCCCTCAGTACTGACCCTCTGACAGTGCAGCACTCCCTCAGCACTGACCCTCCGACAGTGCAGCGCTCCCTCAGTACTGACCCTCTGACAGTGCAGCCCTCTCTCAATACTGACGCTCCATCAGTGCAATACTCCTGAGTACTGCCCCTCCAAGATTGCTCAGTATTGAACTTCCTTAGTACTGAACCTCTGATGATGCAACACTCTCACAGTAGAGATGCTCCGACAGTGCAGCACTCCCTCATTATTTGCCCTCCAACAGTGCAACACTCCCTCAGTGCTGAAACTCCGACAGTGCAGCATTCCCTCAATAGTGACCCCTGACCCTCCGACAGTGCAGCATTCCCTCAATCGTGACCCCTGACCCTCCAACAGTGCATCATTCCCTCAATCGTGACCCCTGACCCTCCGTCAGTGCATGCGTGTGAAAGAGTGCACTCATCTCCCTGAGGCTGAGTGCTCCTCAGGGAGATCGGCTCCAAATGTAAAAATGCTAAACATAGAAAAATAAAATTTCCCTGATATGTCCCCTCATGTGACACTGTCACATGAGTTGGGACATGTCCATCACTTTTATTAAATGTTTAAAAACCGACATGAGCCCACATCTCACCCGTGTTTCATGCTCGCTCTGAAGCCCGCCAGGGCTCCCGGCCTGCTCGCCAACCTTAAGGTTGGACGGGCGGGTCTACTAACGATGTTAATGAGTTTGTCAAAGGCCTCAATAGGTGCATAGCTGATTCAGCCCAGCCCCCACCGACCTGAAACCCGGGGCGAGGTCGGGAGTTCCGCCCCCACCGACCTGAAACCCGGGGCGAGGTCGGGAGTTCCGCCCCCACCGACCTGAAACCCGGGGCGAGGTCGGGAGTTCCGCCCCCACCGACCTGAAACCCGGGGCGAGGTCGGGAGTTCCGCCCGACTTCATCCTGCGTCATTTTACACATCAGCGAGTGGAGCCCGCCCCCCACTCGCCAACTGGGAAATCCTGCCCCAGGAAATGATCTCCTTGACTGCTTGTGATGATTTTATAGCACATCAAACATTTATTAAACGAGTAAAGCAAAAAAACATAATTACACTTAAACACCAGAATGGCTTTACACAGTAAACAATACTTTAAAACTCTGAAGAAGCGCCATACAGACTTGAAACATTAACTCTGTTACTCTCTCCACAAATGCTGCCAGACCTGCTGAGTTTTTCCAGCATTTTCTGTTTTTGTTTCCGATTTCCGGCATCTGCAGTATTTTGCTTTTATCTTAGTGTTTTGAAACAGTTCTACAAACCCTTAACTTAACTACCCTCAGAGCTATCCTTCCCCTTTCCTGTTCAGCAACTATCCTGATAGGTTTTTGAATCTATAGGATTGCAGTAACTTTTACCACACAATGTTTTTTCCTTGGCGTGTCCTCTGAGGCCGATAGCAACTGGGTTTTCAGGTCTGGCCTTGCTAACACTGTTCTGCCCAGCTCCCCTGCTTTCTCTGCGAGATCTAAGCAGTTACCCCATCACACGGGCCTCAGTATTTCCTTAAATGCATTCCTTCCCTTTGATCCATCCATTGTCTCAACCAGTCTCTTCAGAAATGCTTTCCTCCCAGAATTGATTAAATCGTTCTTCACTTTAGCTCTTAAACTTGTACTAACAAACTTACCCTATCTTTACCTCACTTCCTTACATCTGCATATACCCCCTTGGGACTAAAAAAAACTTAATTCAACTCAATGCCTGCTATTGCTTTCTGTACAATTCTGATTGAAGTGCCTCTTGGTTTATTGACATATCAAAACCACTTCTTACTGTTGACATTAGACCCTTGCTGTCACTCTAGCTCTTAATCCAAATATAGTCTGACTTCCAGTACATAAGAAGATATACCAGGGTTATTACAAGAAAAATGTTACAATTTATTGTTTTCTTTACAGTGTGTGTTTGTGGGGTTTGTGTGTATGTGTGCGTGGGGTGGTTGTGTGTGTGAGGTGGTTGTGTGTGTGCAGTGGTTGTGTGTATGTGTGTGTGGGGTGGTTGTGTGTGTGCGGTGGTTGAGTGTATGTGTGTGTGGGGTGGTTGTGTGTGTGCAGTGGTTGTGTGTGTGTGTGTGTGTGTGGGGGGTGGTTGTGTGTGCGCGGTGGTTGTGTGTGTGTGTGTGGGGTGGTTGTGTGTGTGCGGTGGTTGTGTGTATGTGTGTGTGGGGTGGTTGTGTGTGTGCAGTGCTTGTGTGTGTGTGTGTGTGTGGGGTGGTTGTGTGTGTGCGGTGGTTGTGTGTGTGTGTGTGTGTGTGGGGGGGGTGGTTGTGTGTGTGCGGTGGTTGTGTGTGTGTGTGGGGTGGTTGTGTGTGTGCAGTGCTTGTGTGTGTGTGTGTGTGTGTGTGGGGTGGTTGTGTGTGCGCGGTGGTTGTGTGTGTGTGTGTGTGTGTGGGGTGGTTGTGTGTGTGCGGTGGTTGTGTGTGTGTGTGTGGGGTGGTTGTGTGTGTGCGGTGGTTGTGTGTGTGTGTGTGTGTGTGTGTGTGTGTGTGGGGGGTGGTTGTGTGTGTGCGGTGGTTGTGTGTGTGTGTGTGTGTGTGTGTGTGGGGTGGTTGTGTATGTGTGTGTGTGTGGGGTGGTTGTGTATGTGTGTGTGCATCTGTGTGTATGTGGGGGAGGGTGGGGTTGTGTATAAGTTTGTGTCTGTATGTGGGTTGAGGCGGGTCTGTCTGCGTGTGTGTGGGGCGGGGGTTGTGTGTGTGTGTATGTGGTGTGGGTGGGGTTGTGTATGTGTGTGTGCGCATGGGGGGGGCTTGTGTATTTGTGTGTGTATTTTTTTGATTCATTCATGGGATGTGGGAATCACTGGCTGCGCCAGCATTTATTGCCCATCCCTAGTTGCCCTTGAGAAGGTGGTGGTGAGCTGCCTTCTTGAACCGCTGCAGTCTCTGTGGTGTAGGTACACCCCCAGTGCTGTTAGGGATGGAGTTCCAGGATTTTGACCCAGCGACAGTGAAGGAACCGTGATATATTTCCAAGTCAGGATGGTGAGTTACTTGGAGGGAAACCTCCAGGTGGTGGTGTTCCCATGTGTCTGCTGCCCTTGTCCATCTAGATGGTAGTGTTTGTGGGTGTGTAGGGGGGGTTTGTGTGTGTTTGTGTGGGTGGGTGGGTTTATGTATGTGGGTGTGTGGGGGAGTTTGTGTATGCGGGTGCATGGGGGGATTTGTGTATGTGGATTTGTGTATGTGGGTGTGTGGGGGAGCTTGTGTATGTGGGTGTATGTGTGATTATGGGGAGTCGTGTATATGTGTGTTTATGGGGAAGTTTGTGTATGTATGTGTATTTATGGAGGGGTTTGTGTATGTCTGTGTTGGGGAATTTGTGCATATGGATGTGTGGGGCGGTCAGTGTATGTGAATTTGTGTATTTTGGTCAGCAGTGTCAGGACAGTCAAGAGTGAGGGATTAGACGCACACATGGGGTTTACAGTCAGGAGTGAGAGATTAGAGACACTCCTGAGGTTTACAGTCAAGAGTGAGATAGTAGAGACACTCCAGGGGTTACAGTCTGGAGTGAGAGAGTAGACACACGCCTGGGGTTTATTGTCAGAGTGAGAGAACAGACACACTCCTGGGGTTTAGAGTCAGGAGTCAGACAGCAGAGACAGTCCTGGAGTTGACTTTCATGAGTTTGAGAGTAGAGACGCTCCTGGAGTTTACAGTCAGGAGGGACAGAGTAGAGACCATCCTGGAGATGACAGTCACGAGTGAGAGAGTATAGAAACTCCTGGGGCTTATAGTCGGGAATGAGAGAATAGAGACACTCCTGGTGTTTATAGTCAGGAGTGAGAGAATAGAGACACTCCTGGCGTTTACAGTCAGGAGTGAGGATGTTGAGACACTGCTTGGGGTTAGAGTCAGGAATGAGAGAGCAGGGACACTTTTGGGGATGACAGAAAGGAGTGAGAGTGTATAGGCACTCCTTGGGTTTACAGTCAGGAGTGAGAGAGCAGGATTACTCTTTGGCTATTAGGTCAAGAGTGAGGCAGCAGAGACAGTCCTGGAGTTGACATTAATGAGTGAGAGAGTAGAGACACTCCTGGAGTTATCAGTCAGGAGGGACAGAGGAGAAACCACCCTGGAGTTGACATTCATCAGTGAGAGAGTAGATACATTCCTGGAGTTTACAATCAGGAGTGAGAGAGTAGAGAAACTCCTGGTGTTTACAGTCAGGAGTGAGAGAGTAGAGACACTCCTGGTTTTTATAGTCAGGAGTGAGAGAGTAGAGACACTCCTGGGGTTTATAGTCAGGAGTGAGAGAGTAGAGACACTCCGGGTGTTTATAGTCAGGAGCGTGAGAGTAGAGACACTCCTGGTCTCCAGGTGTTTATAGTCAGGAGTGAGAGAGTAGAGACACACCTGGTGTTGATAGTCAGAGTGAGAGAGTAGAGACACTCCTGGTGTTTATAGACAGGAGTGACAGAGTAGAGACACTCCTGGTGTTTATAGTCAGGAGTGAGAGAGTAGACACACTCTGGTGTTTATAGTCAGGAGTGAGAAAGTAGAGACACTCCTGGTCTCCTGGGGTTTATAGACAGGAGTGAGAGTGTAGAGACACTCCTGGTATCCGGGTGTTCATACTCAGAAGGGAGAGAGTAGAGACACTCCTGGTGTTTATAGTCAGGAGTGAGAGAGTAGAGACACTCCTTGTCTCCTGGTGTTTATACTCAGGAGTGAGAGAGTAGAAACACGCCTGGTCTCCTGGTGTTTATAGTCAGGAGTGAGAGAGTAGAGACACTCCTGGTGTTTATAGTCAGGAGTGAGAGAGTAGAGACACTCCTGGTCTCCTGGTGTTTATAGTCAGGAGTGAGAGAGTCGAGACACTCCTGGTCTCCTGGTGTTTAGAGTCAGGAGTGAGAGAGTAGAGACACTCCTGGTGTTTATAGTCAGGAGTGAGAGAGTAGAGACACTCCTGGTCTCCTGGCGTTAATAGTCAGGAGTGAGAGAGTCGAGACACTCCTGGTCTCCTGGTGTTTATAGTCAGGAGTGGGAGAGTAGAGACACTCCTGGTGTTTATAGTCAGGAGTGAGAGAGTAGAGACACTCCTGGTGTTTATAGTCAGGAGTGAGAGGGTAGAGACACTCCTGGTATCCTGGTGTTTATAGTCAGGAGTGAGAGAGTCCAGACACTCCTGGTCTCCTGGTGTTTATAGTCAGGAGTGAGAGAGTAGAGACACTCCTGGTGTTTATAGTCAGGAGTGAGAGTGTAGAGACACTCCTGGTGTTTATAGTCAGGAGTGAGAGAGTAGAAACACTCCTGGTGTTTATAGTCAGGAGTGAGAGTGCAGAGACACTCCTGGTGTTTATAGTCAGGAGTGAGAGAGTAGAGACACTCCTGGTCTCCTGGTGTTTATAGGCAGGAGTGAGAGAGTAGAGACACTCCTTGTGTTTATAGTCAGGAGTGAGAGTGTAGAGACACTACTGGTGTTTCTAGTCAGGAGTGAGAGAGCAGAGACACTCCTGGTCTCTGGGGTTTACAGTCAGGAGTGAGAGTGTAGAGACACTCCTGGTCTCCTGGATGTATAGTCAGGAGAGAGAGAGTAGAGACACTCCTGGTGATTATAGTCAGGAGTGAGAGTGTAGAGACACTCCTGGTCTCCTGGTGTTTACACTCAGGAGTGAGAGAGTCGAGACACTCCTGGTGCATATAGTCAGAGTAAGAGAGTAGAGACACTACTGGTGTTTATAGTCAGGAGTGAGAGAGTAGAGACACTCCTGGTGTTTATAGTCAGGAGTGAGAGTGTAGAGATACTCCTGGTGTTTATAGTCAGGAGTGAGAGAGTAGAGACACTCCTGGTGTTTATAGACAGAGTGAGAGAGTAGAGACACTCCTGGTGTTTATAGTCAGGAGTGAGAGAGTCGAGACACTCCTGGTCACCGGGGTTTATAGTCAGGAGTGAGAGTGTAGAGACACTCCTGGTGTTTATAGTCAGGAGTGAGAGTGTAGAGACACTCCTTGTCTCCTGGTGTTTATAGTCAGGAGTGAGAGAGCAGAGACACTCCTGGTCTCCTGGTGTTTATAGTAAGGAGTGAGAGAGTAGGGACACTCCTGGTGTTTATAGTCAGGAGTAAGAGAGTAGAGACACTCCTGGTGTTTATAGTCAGGAGTGAGAGAGCAGAGACACTCCAGGTGTTTATAGTCAGGAGTGAGAGTGTAGAGACACTCCTGGTCTCCTGGTGTTTATAGTCAGGAGTGAAAGAGTAGAGACTCTGTTGGTCTCCTGATGTTAATAGTCAGGAGTGAGAGAGTAGAGACTCTCCAGGTCTCCTGGTGTTTATAGTCAGGAGTGAGAGAGTAGAGACACTCCTGGTGTTTCTGGTCAGGAGTGAGAGAGTAGAGACACTCCTGGTGTTTATAGTCAGGAGTGAGAGAGTAGAGACACTCCTGGTGTTTATAGTCAGGAGTGAGAGTGTAGAGACACTCCTGGTCTCCTGGTGTTTATACTAAGGAGTGAGAGAGTAGAGACACTCCTGGTGTTTACAGTCAGGAGTGAGAGAGTAGAGACACTCCTGGTGTTTATAGTCAGGAGTGAGAGAGTAGAGACACTCCTGGTGTTTATAGTCAGGAGTGAGAGAGTAGAGACACTCCTGGTGCATATAGTCAGAGTGAGAGAGTAGAGACACTCCAGGCGTTTATAGTCAGGAGTGAGAGAGTAGGGACACTCCTGGTCTCCTGGGGTTTATAGACAGGAGTGAGAGAGTAGAGACACTCCTGGTGTTTATAGTCAGGAGTGAGAGAGTAGAGACACTCCTGGTCTCCTGGCGTTTATAGCCAGGAGTGAGAGTGTAGAGACACTCCTGGTCTCCTGGGATTTATAGACAGGAGTGAGAGAGTAGAGACACTCCTAGTGTTTATAGTCAGGAGTGAGAGAGTAGAGAAACTCCTAGCGTTTATAGTCAGGAGTGAGAGAGTAGAGACACTCCTGGTCTCCTGGGGTTTATAGACAGGAGTGAGAGAGTAGAGACACTCCTGGTGTTTATAGTCAGGAGTGAGAGAGTAGAGACACTCCTGGTCTCCTGGCTTTTATAGTCAGGAGTGAGAGTGCAGAGAGACTCCTGGTCTCCTGGGGTTTATAGACAGGAGTGAGAGAGTAGAGACACTCCTGGTGTTTATAGTCAGGAGTGAGAGAGTAGAGACACTCCTGGTGTTTATAGTCAGGAGTGAGAGAGTAGAGACACTCCTGGTGTTTATAGTCAGGAGTGACAGAGTAGAGACACTCCTGGTCTCCTGGTGTTTATAGTCGGGAGTGAGAGAGTAGAGACACTCCTGGTCTCCTGGTGTTTATAGTCAGGAGTGAGAGAGTAGAGAAACTCCTAGCGTTTATAGTCAGGAGTGAGAGAGTAGAGACACTCCTGGTCTCCTGGGGTTTATAGACAGGAGTGAGAGAGTAGAGACACTCCTGGTGTTTATAGTCAGGAGTGAGAGAGTAGAGACACTCCTGGTCTCCAGGCTTTTATAGTCAGGAGTGAGAGTGCAGAGACATTCCTGGTCTCCTGGGGTTTATAGACAGGAGTGAGAGAGTAGAGACATTCCTGGTGTTTATAGTCAGGAGTGAGAGAGTAGAGAAACTCCTGGTGTTTATAGTCAGGAGTGAGAGAGTAGAGACACTCCTGGTGTTTATAGTCAGGAGTGAGAGAATAGAGACACTCCTGGTGTTTATAGTCAGGAGTGAGAGAGTAGAGACACTCCTGGTCTCCTGGGGTTTATAGACAGGAGTGAGAGAGTAGAGACACTCCTGGTGTTTATAGTCAGGAATGAGAGAGTAGAGACACTCCTGGTCTCCTGGCTTTTATAGTCAGGAGTGAGAGTGCAGAGACACTCCTGGTATCCTGGGGTTTATAGTAAGGAGTGAGAGAGTAGGGACACTCCTGGTGTTTATAGTCAGGAGTAAGAGAGTAGAGACACTCCTGGTGTTTATAGTCAGGAGTGAGAGAGCAGAGACACTCCTGGTGTTTATAGTCAGGAGTGAGAGTGTAGAGACACTCCTGGTCTCCTGGTGTTTATAGTCAGGAGTGAGAGAGTAGAGACTCTGTTGGTCTCCTGGTGTTTATAGTCAGGAGTGAGAGAGTAGAGACTCTCTTGGTCCCCTGATGTTAATAGTCAGGAGTGAGAGAGTAGAGACACTCCTGGTGTTTATAGTCAGGAGTGAGAGAGTAGAGACACGCCTGGTCTCCTGGTGTTTATAGTCGGGAGTGAGAGAGTAGAGACTCTCCTGGTCTCCTGGTGTTTATACTCAGGAGTGAGAGAGTAAAGACACACCTGGTGTTTATAGTCAGGAGTGAGAGAGTAGAGACACTCCTGGTGTTTATAGTCAGGAGTGAGAGTGTAGAGACACTCCTGGTGTTTATAGTCAGGAGTGAGAGTGTAGAGATACTCCTGGTGCTAATAGTCAGGAGTGAGAGAGTAGAGACACTCCTGGTGTTTATAGTCAGAGTGAGAGAGTAGAGACACTCCTGGTGTTTATAGTCAGGAGTGAGAGAGTCGAGACACTCCTGGTCACTGGGGTTTACAGTCAGGAGTGAGAGTGTAGAGACACTCCTGGTGTTTATAGTCAGGAGTGAGAGTGTAGAAACACTCCTTGTCTCCTGGTGTTTATAGTCAGGAGTGAGAGAGCAGAGACACTCCTGGTCTCCTGGTGTTTATAGTAAGGAGTGAGAGAGTAGGGACACTCCTGGTGTTTATAGTCAGGAGTAAGAGAATAGAGACACTCCTGGTGTTTATAGTCAGGAGTGAGAGAGCAGAGACACTCCTGGTGTTTATAGTCAGGAGTGAGAGTGTAGAGACACTCCTGGTCTCCTGGTGTTTATAGTCAGGAGTGAGAGAGTAGAGACTCTGTTGGTCTCCTGGTGTTTATAGTCAGGAGTGAGAGAGTAGAGACTCTCTTGGTCTCCTGATGTTAATAGTCAGGAGTGAGAGAGTAGAGACTCTCCTGGTCTCCTGGTGTTTATAGTCAGGAGTGAGAGAGTAGAGACACTCCTGGTGTTTCTGGTCAGGAGTGAGAGAGTAGAGACACTCCTGGTGTTTATAGTCAGGAGTGAGAGAGTAGAGACACTCCTGGTGTTTATAGTCAGGAGTGAGAGTGTAGAGACACTCCTGGTCTCCTGGTGTTTATACTCAGGAGTGAGAGAGTAGAGACACTCCTGGTGTTTACAGTCAGGAGTGAGAGAGTAGAGACACTCCTGCTGTTTATAATCAGGAGTGAGAGTGTAGAGACACTCCTGCCCTCCTGGTGTTTATACTAAGGAGTGAGAGAGTAGAGACACTCCTGGTGTTTATAGTCGGGAGTGAGAGCGTAGAGACTCTCCTGGTCTCGTGGTGTTTATACTCAGGAGTGAGAGAGTAAAGACACACCTGGTGTTTATAGTCAGGAGTGAGAGTGTAGAGACACTCCTGGTGTTTATAGTCAGGAGTGAGAGAGTAGAGACACTCCTGGTGCATATAGTCAGAGTGAGAGAGTAGAGACACTCCAGGCGTTTATACTCAGGAGTGAGAGAGAAGGGACACTCCTGGTCTCCTGGGGTTTATAGACAGGAGTGAGAGAGTAGAGACACTCCTGCTGTTTATAGTCAGGAGTGAGAGAGTAGAGACACTCCTGGTCTCCTGGCGTTTATAGCCAGGAGTGAGAGTGTAGAGACACTCCTGGTCTCCTGGGGTTTATAGACAGGAGTGAGAGAGTAGAGACACTCCTGGTGTTTATAGTCAGGAGTGAGAGAGTAGAGAAACACCTAGCATTTATAGTCAGGAGTGAGAGAGTAGAGAAACTCCTGGTCTCCTGGCTTTTATAGTCAGGAGTGAGAGTGCAGAGACATTCCTGGTCTCCTGGGGTTTATAGACAGGAGTGAGAGAGTAGAGACACTCCTGGTGTTTATAGTCAGGAGTGAGAGAGTAGAGACACTCCTGGTGTTTATAGTCAGGAGTGAGAGAGTACAGACACTCCTGGTGTTTATAGTCAGGAGTGAGAGAGTAGAGACACTCCTGGTCTCCTGGTGTTTATAGTCGGGAGTGAGAGAGTAGAGACTCTCCTGGTCTCGTGGTGTTTATACTCAGGAGTGAGAGAGTAAAGACACACCTGGTGTTTATAGTCAGGAGTGAGAGAGTAGAGACACTCCTGGTGTTTATAGTCAGTAGTGAGAGTGTAGAGACACTCCTGGTCTCCTGGTGTTTATACTCAGGAGTGAGAGAGTAGAGACACCCCTGGTGTTTACAGTCAGGAGTGACAGAGTAGAGACACTCCTGGTGTTTATAGTCAGGAGTGAGAGAGTAGAGACACTCCTGGTGTTTATAGTCAGGAGTGAGAGAGTCGAGACACTTCTGGTGCATATAGTCAGAGTGAGAGAGTAGAGACACTACCGGTGTTTATAATCAGGAGTGAGAGTGTAGAGACACTCCTGGTCTCCTGGTGTTTATACTCAGGAGAGAGAGAGTAGAGACACTCCTGGTGTTTATAGTCAGGAGTGAGAGAGTAGAGACACTCCTGGTGTTTATAGTCAGGAGTGAGAGAGTAGAGACACTCCTGGTGCATATAGTCAGAGTGAGAGAGTAGAGACACTCCAGGCGTTTATAGTCAGGAGTGAGAGAGTAAGGACACTCCTGGTCTCCTGGGGTTTATAGACAGGAGTGAGAGAGTAGAGACACTCCTGCTGTTTATAGTCAGGAGTGAGAGAGTAGAGACACTCCTGGTCTCCTGGCGTTTATAGCCAGCAGTGAGAGTGTAGAGACACTCCTGGTCTCCTGGGGTTTATAGACAGGAGTGAGAGAGTAGAGACACTCCTGGTGTTTATAGTCAGGAGTGAGAGAGTAGAGAAACTCCTAGCGTTTATAGTCAGGAGTGAGAGAGTAGAGACACTCCTGGTCTCCTGGGGTTTATAGACAGGAGTGAGAGAGTAGAGACACTCCTGGTGTTTATAGTCAGGAGTGAGAGAGTAGAGACACTCCTGGTCTCCTGGCTTTTATAGTCAGGAGTGAGAGTGCAGAGACACTCCTGGTATCCTGGGGTTTATAGACAGGAGTGAGAGAGTAGAGACACTCCTGGTGTTTATAGTCAGGAGTGAGAGAGTAGAGACACTCCTGGTGTTTATAGTCAGGAGTGAGAGAGTAGAGACACTCCTGGTGTTTATAGTCAGGAGTGAGAGAGTAGAGACACTCCTGGTCTCCTGGTGTTTATAGTCGGGAGTGAGAGAGTAGAGACTCTCCTGGTCTCCTGGTGTTTATACTCAGGAGTGAGAGAGTAAAGACACTCCTGGTGTTTATAGTCAGGAGTGAGAGTGTAGAGATACTCCTGGTGTTTATAGTCAGGAGTGAGAGAGTAGAGACACTCCTGGTGTTTATAGTCAGAGTGAGAGAGTAGAGACACTCCTGGTGTTTATAGTCAGGAGTGAGAGAGTCGAGACACTCCTGGTCACTGGGGTTTACAGTCAGGAGTGAGAGTGTAGAGACACTCCTGGTGTTTATAGTCAGGAGTGAGAGTGTAGAAACACTCCTTGTCTCCTGGTGTTTATAGTCAGGAGTGAGAGAGCAGAGACACTCCTGGTCTCCTGGTGTTTATAGTAAGGAGTGAGAGAGTAGGGACACTCCTGGTGTTTATAGTCAGGAGTAAGAGAGTAGAGACACTCCTGGTGTTTATAGTCAGGAGTGAGAGAGCAGAGACACTCCTGGTGTTTATAGTCAGGAGTGAGAGTGTAGAGACACTCCTGGTCTCCTGGTGTTTATAGTCAGGAGTGAGAGAGTAGAGACTCTGTTGGTCTCCTGGTGTTTATAGTCAGGAGTGAGAGAGTAGACACTCTCTTGGTCTCCTGATGTTAATAGTCAGGAGTGAGAGAGTAGAGACTCTCCTGGTCTCCTGGTGTTTATAGTCAGGAGTGAGAGAGTAGAGACACTCCTGGTGTTTCTGGTCAGGAGTGAGAGAGTAGAGACACTCCTGGTGTTTATAGTCAGGAGTGAGAGAGTAGAGACACTCCTGGTGTTTATAGTCAGGAGTGAGAGTGTAGAGACACTCCTGGTCTCCTGGTGTTTATACTCAGGAGTGAGAGAGTAGAGACACTCCTGGTGTTTACAGTCATGAGTGAGAGAGTAGAGACACTCCTGGTGTTTATAGTCAGGAGTGAGAGAGTAGAGACACTCCTGGTGTTTATAGTCAGGAGTGAGAGAGTAGAGACACTCCTGGTCTCCTGGTGTTTATAGTCGGGAGTGAGAGAGTAGAGACTCTCCTGGTCTCCTGGTGTTTATACTCAGGAGTGAGAGAGTAAAGACACACCTGGTGTTTATAGTCAGGAGTGAGAGAGTAGAGACACTCCTGGTGTTTATAGTCAGGAGTGAGAGTGTAGAGACACTCCTGGTGTTTATAGTCAGGAGTGAGAGTGTAGAGATACTCCTGGTGTTTATAGTCAGGAGTGAGAGAGTAGAGACACTCCTGGTGTTTATAGTCAGAGTGAGAGAGTAGAGACACTCCTGGTGTTTATAGTCAGGAGTGAGAGAGTCGAGACACTCCTGGTCACTGGGGTTTACAGTCAGGAGTGAGAGTGTAGAGACACTCCTGGTGTTTATAGTCAGGAGTGAGAGTGTAGAAACACTCCTTATCTCCTGGTGTTTATAGTCAGGAGTGAGAGAGCAGAGACACTCCTGGTCTCCTGGTCTTTATAGTAAGGAGTGAGAGAGTAGGGACACTCCTGGTGTTTATAGTCAGGAGTAAGAGAGTAGAGACACTCCTGGTGTTTATAGTCAGGAGTGAGAGAGCAGAGACACTCCTGGTGTTTATAGTCAGGAGTGAGAGTGTAGAGACACTCCTGGTCTCCTGGTGTTTATAGTCAGGAGTGAGAGAGTAGAGACTCTGTTGGTCTCCTGGTGTTTATAGTCAGGAGTGAGAGAGTAGACACTCTCTTGGTCTCCTGATGTTAATAGTCAGGAGTGAGAGAGTAGAGACTCTCCTGGTCTCCTGGTGTTTATAGTCAGGAGTGAGAGAGTAGAGACACTCCTGGTGTTTCTGGTCAGGAGTGAGAGAGTAGAGACACTCCTGGTGTTTATAGTCAGGAGTGAGAGAGTAGAGACACTCCTGGTGTTTATAGTCAGGAGTGAGAGTGTAGAGACACTCCTGGTCTCCTGGTGTTTATACTCAGGAGTGAGAGAGTAGAGACACTCCTGGTGTTTACAGTCAGGAGTGAGAGAGTAGAGACACTCCTGCTGTTTATAATCAGGAGTGAGAGTGTAGAGACACTCCTGCCCTCCTGGTGTTTATACTAAGGAGTGAGAGAGTAGAGACACTCCTGGTGTTTATAGTCAGGAGTAAGAGTGTAGAGACACTCCTGGTGTTTATAGTCAGGAGTGAGAGAGTAGAGACACTCCTGGTGCATATAGTCAGAGTGAGAGAGTAGAGACACTCCAGGCGTTTACACTCAGGTGTGAGAGAGAAGGGACACTCCTGGTCTCCAGGGGTTTATAGACAGGAGTGAGAGAGTAGAGACACTCCTGCTGTTTATAGTCAGGAGTGAGAGAGTAGAGACACTCCTGGTCTCCTGGCGTTTATAGCCAGGAGTGAGAGTGTAGAGACACTCCTGGTCTCCTGGGGTTTATAGACAGGAGTGAGAGAGTAGAGACACTCCTGGTGTTTATAGTCAGGAGTGAGAGAGTAGAGAAACTCCTAGCATTTATAGTCAGGAGTGAGAGAGTAGAGACACTCCTGGTCTCCTGGGGTTTATAGACAGGAGTGAGAGAGTAGAGACACTCCTGGTGTTTATAGTCAGGAGTGAGAGAGTAGAGAAACTCCTGGTCTCCTGGCTTTTATAGTCAGGAGTGAGAGTGCAGAGACACTCCTGGTCTCCTGGGGTTTATAGACAGGAGTGAGAGACTAGAGACACTCCTGGTGTTTATAGTCAGGAGTGAGAGAGTAGAGACACTCCTGGTGTTTATAGTCAGGAGTGAGAGAGTAGAGACACTCCTGGTGTTTATAGTCAGGAGTGAGAGAGTAGAGACACTCCTGGTCTCCTGGTGTTTATAGTCGGGAGTGGGAGAGTAGAGACTCTCCTGGTCTCGTGGTGTTTATACTCAGGAGTGAGAGAGTAAAGACACACCTGGTGTTTATAGTCAGGAGTGAGAGTGTAGAGACACTCCTGGTGTTTATAGTCAGGAGTGAGAGAGTAGAGACACTCCTGGTGCATATAGTCAGAGTGAGAGAGTAGAGACACTCCAGGCGATTATACTCAGGAGTGAGAGAGTAGAGACTCTCCTGGTCTCGTGGTGTTTATACTCAGGAGTGAGAGAGTAAAGACACACCTGGTGTTTATAGTCAGGAGTGAGAGAGTAGAGACACTCCTGGTCTCCTGGTGTTTATACTCAGGAGTGAGAGAGTAGAGACACTCCTGGTGTTTACAGTCAGGAGTGACAGAGTAGAGACACTCCTGGTGTTTATAGTCAGGAGTGAGAGAGTAGAGACACTCCTGGTGTTTATAGTCAGGAGTGAGAGAGTCGAGACACTTCTGGTGCATATAGTCAGAGTGAGAGAGTAGAGACACTACCGGTGTTTATAATCAGGAGTGAGAGTGTAGAGACACTCCTGGTCTCCTGGTGTTTATACTCAGGAGAGAGAGAGTAGAGACACTCCTGGTGTTTATAGTCAGGAGTGAGAGAGTAGAGACACTCCTGGTGTTTATAGTCAGGAGTGAGAGAGTAGAGACACTCCTGGTGCATATAGTCAGAGTGAGAGAGTAGAGACACTCCAGGCGTTTATAGTCAGGAGTGAGAGAGTAAGGACACTCCTGGTCTCCTGGGGTTTATAGACAGGAGTGAGAGAGTAGAGACACTCCTGCTGTTTATAGTCAGGAGTGAGAGAGTAGAGACACTCCTGGTCTCCTGGCGTTTATAGCCAGCAGTGAGAGTGTAGAGACACTCCTGGTCTCCTGGGGTTTATAGACAGGAGTGAGAGAGTAGAGACACTCCTGGTGTTTATAGTCAGGAGTGAGAGAGTAGAGAAACTCCTAGCGTTTATAGTCAGGAGTGAGAGAGTAGAGACACTCCTGGTCTCCTGGGGTTTATAGACAGGAGTGAGAGAGTAGAGACACTCCTGGTGTTTATAGTCAGGAGTGAGAGAGTAGAGACACTCCTGGTCTCCTGGCTTTTATAGTCAGGAGTGAGAGTGCAGAGACACTCCTGGTATCATGGGGTTTATAGACAGGAGTGAGAGAGTAGAGACACTCCTGGTGTTTATAGTCAGGAGTGAGAGAGTAGAGACACTCCTGGTGTTTATAGTCAGGAGTGAGAGAGTAGAGACACTCCTGGTGTTTATAGTCAGGAGTGAGAGAGTAGAGACACTCCTGGTCTCCTGGTGTTTATAGTCGGGAGTGAGAGAGTAGAGACTCTCCTGGTCTCCTGGTGTTTATACTCAGGAGTGAGAGAGTAAAGACACTCCTGGTGTTTATAGTCAGGAGTGAGAGTGTAGAGATACTCCTGGTGTTTATAGTCAGGAGTGAGAGAGTAGAGACACTCCTGGTGTTTATAGTCAGAGTGAGAGAGTAGAGACACTCCTGGTGTTTATACTCAGGAGTGAGAGAGTCGAGACACTCCTGGTCACTGGGGTTTACAGTCAGGAGTGAGAGTGTAGAGACACTCCTGGTGTTTATAGTCAGGAGTGAGAGTGTAGAAACACTCCTTGTCTCCTGGTGTTTATAGTCAGGAGTGAGAGAGCAGAGACACTCCTGGTCTCCTGGTGTTTATAGTAAGGAGTGAGAGAGTAGGGACACTCCTGGTGTTTATAGTCAGGAGTAAGAGAGTAGAGACACTCCTGGTGTTTATAGTCAGGAGTGAGAGAGCAGAGACACTCCTGGTGTTTATAGTCAGGAGTGAGAGTGTAGAGACACTGCTGGTCTCCTGGTGTTTATAGTCAGGAGTGAGAGAGTAGAGACTCTGTTGGTCTCCTGGTGTTTATAGTCAGGAGTGAGAGAGTAGACACTCTCTTGGTCTCCTGATGTTAATAGTCAGGAGTGAGAGAGTAGAGACTCTCCTGGTCTCCTGGTGTTTATAGTCAGGAGTGAGAGAGTAGAGACACTCCTGGTGTTTCTGGTCAGGAGTGAGAGAGTAGAGACACTCCTGGTGTTTATAGTCAGGAGTGAGAGAGTAGAGACACTCCTGGTGTTTATAGTCAGGAGTGAGAGTGTAGAGACACTCCTGGTCTCCTGGTGTTTATACTCAGGAGTGAGAGAGTAGAGACACTCCTGGTGTTTACAGTCAGGAGTGAGAGAGTAGAGACACTCCTGCTGTTTATAATCAGGAGTGAGAGTGTAGAGACACTCCTGCCCTGCTGGTGTTTATACTCAGGAGTGAGAGAGTAGAGACACTCCTGGTGTTTATAGTCAGGAGTGAGAGTGTAGAGACACTCCTGGTGTTTATAGTCAGGAGTGAGAGAGTAGAGACACTCCTGGTGTTTATAGTCAGGAGTGAGAGAGTAGAGACACTCCTGGTCTCCTGGTGTTTATAGTCGGGAGTGAGAGAGTAGAGACTCTCCTGGTCTCCTGGTGTTTATACTCAGGAGTGAGAGAGTAAAGACACACCTGGTGTTTATAGTCAGGAGTGAGAGAGTAGAGACACTCCTGGTGTTTATAGTCAGGAGTGAGAGTGTAGAGACACTCCTGGTGTTTATAGTCAGGAGTGAGAGTGTAGAGATACTCCTGGTGTTTATAGTCTGGAGTGAGAGAGTAGAGACACTCCTGGTGTTTATAGTCAGAGTGAGAGAGTAGAGACACTCCTGGTGTTTATAGTCAGGAGTGAGAGAGTCGAGACACTCCTGGTCACTGGGGTTTACAGTCAGGAGTGAGAGTGTAGAGACACTCCTGGTGTTTATAGTCAGGAGTGAGAGTGTAGAAACACTCCTTATCTCCTGGTGTTTATAGTCAGGAGTGAGAGAGCAGAGACACTCCTGGTCTCCTGGTCTTTATAGTAAGGAGTGAGAGAGTAGGGACACTCCTGGTGTTTATAGTCAGGAGTAAGAGAGTAGAGACACTCCTGGTGTTTATAGTCAGGAGTGAGAGAGCAGAGACACTCCTGGTGTTTATAGTCAGGAGTGAGAGTGTAGAGACACTCCTGGTCTCCTGGTGTTTATAGTCAGGAGTGAGAGAGTAGACACTCTGTTGGTCTCCTGGTGTTTATAGTCAGGAGTGAGAGAGTAGAGACTCTCTTGGTCTCCTGATGTTAATAGTCAGGAGTGAGAGAGTAGAGACTCTCCTGGTCTCCTGGTGTTTATAGTCAGGAGTGAGAGAGTAGAGACACTCCTGGTGTTTCTGGTCAGGAGTGAGAGAGTAGAGACACTCCTGGTGTTTATAGTCAGGAGTGAGAGAGTAGAGACACTCCTGGTGTTTATAGTCAGGAGTGAGAGTGTAGAGACACTCCTGGTCTCCTGGTGTTTATACTCAGGAGTGAGAGAGTAGAGACACTCCTGGTGTTTACAGTCAGGAGTGAGAGAGTAGAGACACTCCTGCTGTTTATAATCAGGAGTGAGAGTGTAGAGACACTCCTGCCCTCCTGGTGTTTATACTAAGGAGTGAGAGAGTAGAGACACTCCTGGTGTTTATAGTCAGGAGTAAGAGTGTAGAGACACTCCTGGTGTTTATAGTCAGGAGTGAGAGAGTAGAGACACTCCTGGTGCATATAGTCAGAGTGAGAGAGTAGAGACACTCCAGGCGTTTACACTCAGGTGTGAGAGAGAAGGGACACTCCTGGTCTCCAGGGGTTTATAGACAGGAGTGAGAGAGTAGAGACACTCCTGCTGTTTATAGTCAGGAGTGAGAGAGTAGAGACACTCCAGGTCTCCTGGCGTTTATAGCCAGGAGTGAGAGTGTAGAGACACTCCTGGTCTCCTGGGGTTTATAGACAGGAGTGAGAGAGTAGAGACACTCCTGGTGTTTATAGTCAGGAGTGAGAGAGTAGAGAAACTCCTAGCATTTATAGTCAGGAGTGAGAGAGTAGAGACACTCCTGGTCTCCTGGGGTTTATAGACAGGAGTGAGAGAGTAGAGACACTCCTGGTGTTTATAGTCAGGAGTGAGAGAGTAGAGAAACTCCTGGTCTCCTGGCTTTTATAGTCAGGAGTGAGAGTGCAGAGACACTCCTGGTCTCCTGGGGTTTATAGACAGGAGTGAGAGACTAGAGACACTCCTGGTGTTTATAGTCAGGAGTGAGAGAGTAGAGACACTCCTGGTGTTTATAGTCAGGAGTGAGAGAGTAGAGACACTCCTGGTGTTTATAGTCAGGAGTGAGAGAGTAGAGACACTCCTGGTCTCCTGGTGTTTATAGTCGGGAGTGGGAGAGTAGAGACTCTCCTGGTCTCGTGGTGTTTATACTCAGGAGTGAGAGAGTAAAGACACACCTGGTGTTTATAGTCAGGAGTGAGAGTGTAGAGACACTCCTGGTGTTTATAGTCAGGAGTGAGAGAGTAGAGACACTCCTGGTGCATATAGTCAGAGTGAGAGAGTAGAGACACTCCAGGCGATTATACTCAGGAGTGAGAGAGTAGAGACTCTCCTGGTCTCGTGGTGTTTATACTCAGGAGTGAGAGAGTAAAGACACACCTGGTGTTTATAGTCAGGAGTGAGAGAGTAGAGACACTCCTGGTGTTTATAGTCAGGAGTGAGAGTGTAGAGACACTCCTGGTCTCCTGGTGTTTATACTCAGGAGTGAGAGAGTAGAGACACTCCTGGTGTTTACAGTCAGGAGTGACAAAGTAGAGACACTCCTGGTGTTTATAGTCAGGAGTGAGAGAGTAGAGACACTCCTGGTGTTTATAGTCAGGAGTGAGAGAGTCGAGACACTTCTGGTGCATATAGTCAGAGTGAGAGAGTAGAGACACTACCGGTGTTTATAATCAGGAGTGAGAGTGTAGAGACACTCCTGGTCTCCTGGTGTTTATACTCAGGAGAGAGAGAGTAGAGACACTCCTGGTGTTTATAGTCAGGAGTGAGAGAGTAGAGACACTCCTGGTGTTTATAGTCAGGAGTGAGAGAGTAGAGACACTCCTGGTGCATATAGTCAGAGTGAGAGAGTAGAGACACTCCAGGCGTTTATAGTCAGGAGTGAGAGAGTAAGGACACTCCTGGTCTCCTGGGGTTTATAGACAGGAGTGAGAGAGTAGAGACACTCCTGCTGTTTATAGTCAGGAGTGAGAGAGTAGAGACACTCCTGGTCTCCTGGCGTTTATAGCCAGCAGTGAGAGTGTAGAGACACTCCTGGTCTCCTGGGGTTTATAGACAGGAGTGAGAGAGTAGAGACACTCCTGGTGTTTATAGTCAGGAGTGAGAGAGTAGAGACACTCCTGGTGTTTATAGTCAGGAGTGAGAGAGTAGAGACACTCCTGGTGTTTATAGTCAGGAGTGAGAGAGTAGAGACACTCCTGGTCTCCTGGTGTTTATAGTCGGGAGTGAGAGAGTAGAGACTCTCCTGGTCTCCTGGTGTTTATACTCAGGAGTGAGAGAGTAAAGACACTCCTGGTGTTTATAGTCAGGAGTGAGAGTGTAGAGATACTCCTGGTGTTTATAGTCAGGAGTGAGAGAGTAGAGACACTCCTGGTGTTTATAGTCAGAGTGAGAGAGTAGAGACACTCCTGGTGTTTATAGTCAGGAGTGAGAGAGTCGAGACACTCCTGGTCACTGGGGTTTACAGTCAGGAGTGAGAGTGTAGAGACACTCCTGGTGTTTATAGTCAGGAGTGAGAGTGTAGAAACACTCCTTGTCTCCTGGTGTTTATAGTCAGGAGTGAGAGAGCAGAGACACTCCTGGTCTCCTGGTGTTTATAGTAAGGAGTGAGAGAGTAGGGACACTCCTGGTGTTTATAGTCAGGAGTAAGAGAGTAGAGACACTCCTGGTGTTTATAGTCAGGAGTGAGAGAGCAGAGACACTCCTGGTGTTTATAGTCAGGAGTGAGAGTGTAGAGACACTCCTGGTCTCCTGGTGTTTATAGTCAGGAGTGAGAGAGTAGAGACTCTGTTGGTCTCCTGGTGTTTATAGTCAGGAGTGAGAGAGTAGACACTCTCTTGGTCTCCTGATGTTAATAGTCAGGAGTGAGAGAGTAGAGACTCTCCTGGTCTCCTGGTGTTTATAGTCAGGAGTGAGAGAGTAGAGACACTCCTGGTGTTTCTGGTCAGGAGTGAGAGAGTAGAGACACTCCTGGTGTTTATAGTCAGGAGTGAGAGAGTAGAGACACTCCTGGTGTTTATAGTCAGGAGTGAGAGTGTAGAGACACTCCTGGTCTCCTGGTGTTTATACTCAGGAGTGAGAGAGTAGAGACACTCCTGGTGTTTACAGTCAGGAGTGAGAGAGTAGAGACACTCCTGCTGTTTATAATCAGGAGTGAGAGTGTAGAGACACTCCTGCCCTCCTGGTGTTTATACTCAGGAGTGAGAGAGTAGAGACACTCCTGGTGTTTATAGTCAGGAGTGAGAGTGTAGAGACACTCCTGGTGTTTATAGTCAGGAGTGAGAGAGTAGAGACACTCCTGGTGCATATAGTCAGAGTTAGAGAGTAGAGACACTCCAGGCGTTTATACTCAGGAGTGAGAGAGAAGTGACACTCCTGGTCTCCTGGGGTTTATAGACAGGAGTGAGAGAGTAGAGACACTCCTGCTGTTTATAGTCAGGAGTGAGAGAGTAGAGACACTCCAGGTCTCCTGGCGTTTATAGCCAGGAGTGAGAGTGTAGAGAGACTCCTGGTCTCCTGGGGTTTATAGACAGGAGTGAGAGAGTAGAGACACTCCTGGTGTTTATAGTCAGGAGTGAGAGAGTAGAGAAACTCCTAGCATTTATAGTCAGGAGTGAGAGAGTAGAGACACTCCTGGTCTCCTGGGGTTTATAGACAGGAGTGAGAGAGTAGAGACACTCCTGGTGTTTATAGTCAGGAGTGAGAGAGTAGAGAAACTCCTGGTCTCCTGGCTTTTATAGTCAGGAGTGAGAGTGCAGAGACACTCCTGGTCTCCTGGGGTTTATAGACAGGAGTGAGAGAGTAGAGACACTCCTGGTGTTTATAGTCAGGAGTGAGAGAGTAGAGACACTCCTGGTGTTTATAGTCAGGAGTGAGAGAGTAGAGACACTCCTGGTGTTTATAGTCAGGAGTGAGAGAGTAGAGACACTCCTGGTCTCCTGGTGTTTATAGTCGGGAGTGAGAGAGTAGAGACTCTCCTGGTCTCGTGGTGTTTATACTCAGGAGTGAGAGAGTAAAGACACACCTGGTGTTTATAGTCAGGAGTGAGAGTGTAGAGACACTCCTGGTGTTTATAGTCAGGAGTGAGAGAGTAGAGACACTCCTGGTGCATATAGTCAGAGTGAGTGAGTAGAGACACTCCAGGCGTTTATACTCAGGAGTGAGAGAGAAGGGACACTCCTGGTCTCCTGGGGTTTATAGACAGGAGTGAGAGAGTAGAGACACTCCTGCTGTTTATAGTCAGGAGTGAGAGAGTAGAGACACTCCTGGTCTCCTGGCGTTTATAGCCAGGAGTGAGAGTGTAGAGACACTCCTGGTCTCCTGGGGTTTATAGACAGGAGTGAGAGAGTAGAGACACTCCTGGTGTTTATAGTCAGGAGTGAGAGAGTAGAGAAACTCCTAGCATTTATAGTCAGGAGTGAGAGAGTAGAGACACTCCTGGTCTCCTGGGGTTTATAGACAGGAGTGAGAGAGTAGAGACACTCCTGCTGTTTATAGTCAGGAGTGAGAGAGTAGAGAAACTCCTGGTCTCCTGGCTTTTATAGTCAGGAGTGAGAGTGCAGAGACACTCCTGGTCTCCTGGGGTTTATAGACAGGAGTGAGAGAGTAGAGACACTCCTGGTGTTTATAGTCAGGAGTGAGAGAGTAGAGACACTCCTGGTGTTTATAGTCAGGAGTGAGAGAGTAGAGACACTCCTGGTGTTTATAGTCAGGAGTGAGAGAGTAGAGACACTCCTGGTCTCCTGGTGTTTATAGTCGGGAGTGAGAGAGTAGAGACTCTCCTGGTCTCGTGGTGTTTATACTCAGGAGTGAGAGAGTAAAGACACACCTGGTGTTTATAGTCAGGAGTGAGAGAGTAGAGACACTCCTGGTGTTTATAGTCAGGAGTGAGAGTGTAGAGACACTCCTGGTCTCCTGGTGTTTATACTCAGGAGTGAGAGAGTAGAGACACTCCTGGTGTTTACAGTCAGGAGTGAGAGAGTAGAGACACTCCTGGTGTTTATAGTCAGGAGTGAGAGAGTAGAGACACTCCTGGTGTTTATAGTCAGGAGTGAGAGAGTCGAGACACTTCTGGTGCATATAGTCAGAGTGAGAGAGTAGAGACACTACCGGTGTTTATAGTCAGGAGTGAGAGAGTAGAGACACTCCTGGTGTTTATAGTCAGGAGTGAGAGAGTAGAGACACTCCTGGTCTCCCGGTGTTTATAGTCAGGAGTGACAGAGTAGAAACACTCCTGGTCTCTATAGTCAGCAGTGAGAGAGCAGAGACACTCCTGGTCTCCTGGTGTTTACAGTCAGGAGTGAGAGAGCAGAGACACTCCTGGTGTTTATAGTCAGGAGTGAGAGTGTAGAGACACTCCTGGTCTCCTGGTTTTTATAGTCAGGAGTGAGAGAGTAGAGACACTCCTGGTGTTTATAGTCAGGAGTGAGAGAGTAGACACACTCCTGGTCTCCTGGTGTTTATAGTCAGGAGTGAGAGAGTAGAGACACTCCTGGTGTTTATAGTCAGGAGTGAGAGTGTAGAGACACTCCTGGTCTCCTGGTGTTTATACTCAGGAGTGAGAGAGTAGAGACACTCCTGGTGTTTACAGTCAGGAGTGAGAGAGTAGAGACACTCCTGCTGTTTATAATCAGGAGTGAGAGTGTAGAGACACTCCTGCCCTCCTGGTGTTTATACTCAGGAGTGAGAGAGTAGAGACACTCCTGGTGTTTATAGTCAGGAGTGAGAGTGTAGAGACACTCCTGGTGTTTATAGTCAGGAGTGAGAGAGTAGAGACACTCCTGGTGCATATAGTCAGAGTTAGAGAGTAGAGACACTCCAGGCGTTTATACTCAGGAGTGAGAGAGAAGTGACACTCCTGGTCTCCTGGGGTTTATAGACAGGAGTGAGAGAGTAGAGACACTCCTGCTGTTTATAGTCAGGAGTGAGAGAGTAGAGACACTCCAGGTCTCCTGGCGTTTATAGCCAGGAGTGAGAGTGTAGAGAGACTCCTGGTCTCCTGGGGTTTATAGACAGGAGTGAGAGAGTAGAGACACTCCTGGTGTTTATAGTCAGGAGTGAGAGAGTAGAGAAACTCCTAGCATTTATAGTCAGGAGTGAGAGAGTAGAGACACTCCTGGTCTCCTGGGGTTTATAGACAGGAGTGAGAGAGTAGAGACACTCCTGGTGTTTATAGTCAGGAGTGAGAGAGTAGAGAAACTCCTGGTCTCCTGGCTTTTATAGTCAGGAGTGAGAGTGCAGAGACACTCCTGGTCTCCTGGGGTTTATAGACAGGAGTGAGAGAGTAGAGACACTCCTGGTGTTTATAGTCAGGAGTGAGAGAGTAGAGACACTCCTGGTGTTTATAGTCAGGAGTGAGAGAGTAGAGACACTCCTGGTGTTTATAGTCAGGAGTGAGAGAGTAGAGACACTCCTGGTCTCCTGGTGTTTATAGTCGGGAGTGAGAGAGTAGAGACTCTCCTGGTCTCGTGGTGTTTATACTCAGGAGTGAGAGAGTAAAGACACACCTGGTGTTTATAGTCAGGAGTGAGAGTGTAGAGACACTCCTGGTGTTTATAGTCAGGAGTGAGAGAGTAGAGACACTCCTGGTGCATATAGTCAGAGTGAGTGAGTAGAGACACTCCAGGCGTTTATACTCAGGAGTGAGAGAGAAGGGACACTCCTGGTCTCCTGGGGTTTATAGACAGGAGTGAGAGAGTAGAGACACTCCTGCTGTTTATAGTCAGGAGTGAGAGAGTAGAGACACTCCTGGTCTCCTGGCGTTTATAGCCAGGAGTGAGAGTGTAGAGACACTCCTGGTCTCCTGGGGTTTATAGACAGGAGTGAGAGAGTAGAGACACTCCTGGTGTTTATAGTCAGGAGTGAGAGAGTAGAGAAACTCCTAGCATTTATAGTCAGGAGTGAGAGAGTAGAGACACTCCTGGTCTCCTGGGGTTTATAGACAGGAGTGAGAGAGTAGAGACACTCCTGCTGTTTATAGTCAGGAGTGAGAGAGTAGAGAAACTCCTGGTCTCCTGGCTTTTATAGTCAGGAGTGAGAGTGCAGAGACACTCCTGGTCTCCTGGGGTTTATAGACAGGAGTGAGAGAGTAGAGACACTCCTGGTGTTTATAGTCAGGAGTGAGAGAGTAGAGACACTCCTGGTGTTTATAGTCAGGAGTGAGAGAGTAGAGACACTCCTGGTGTTTATAGTCAGGAGTGAGAGAGTAGAGACACTCCTGGTCTCCTGGTGTTTATAGTCGGGAGTGAGAGAGTAGAGACTCTCCTGGTCTCGTGGTGTTTATACTCAGGAGTGAGAGAGTAAAGACACACCTGGTGTTTATAGTCAGGAGTGAGAGAGTAGAGACACTCCTGGTGTTTATAGTCAGGAGTGAGAGTGTAGAGACACTCCTGGTCTCCTGGTGTTTATACTCAGGAGTGAGAGAGTAGAGACACTCCTGGTGTTTACAGTCAGGAGTGAGAGAGTAGAGACACTCCTGGTGTTTATAGTCAGGAGTGAGAGAGTAGAGACACTCCTGGTGTTTATAGTCAGGAGTGAGAGAGTCGAGACACTTCTGGTGCATATAGTCAGAGTGAGAGAGTAGAGACACTACCGGTGTTTATAGTCAGGAGTGAGAGAGTAGAGACACTCCTGGTGTTTATAGTCAGGAGTGAGAGAGTAGAGACACTCCTGGTCTCCCGGTGTTTATAGTCAGGAGTGACAGAGTAGAAACACTCCTGGTCTCTATAGTCAGCAGTGAGAGAGCAGAGACACTCCTGGTCTCCTGGTGTTTACAGTCAGGAGTGAGAGAGCAGAGACACTCCTGGTGTTTATAGTCAGGAGTGAGAGTGTAGAGACACTCCTGGTCTCCTGGTTTTTATAGTCAGGAGTGAGAGAGTAGAGACACTCCTGGTGTTTATAGTCAGGAGTGAGAGAGTAGACACACTCCTGGTCTCCTGGTGTTTATAGTCAGGAGTGAGAGAGTAGAGACACTCCTGGTGTTTATAGTCAGGAGTGAGAGTGTAGAGACACTCCTGGTCTCCTGGTGTTTATACTCAGGAGTGAGAGAGTAGAGACACTCCTGGTGTTTACAGTCAGGAGTGAGAGAGTAGAGACACTCCTGCTGTTTATAATCAGGAGTGAGAGTGTAGAGACACTCCTGCCCTCCTGGTGTTTATACTCAGGAGTGAGAGAGTAGAGACACTCCTGGTGTTTATAGTCAGGAGTGAGAGTGTAGAGACACTCCTGGTGTTTATAGTCAGGAGTGAGAGAGTAGAGACACTCCTGGTGCATATAGTCAGAGTTAGAGAGTAGAGACACTCCAGGCGTTTATACTCAGGAGTGAGAGAGAAGTGACACTCCTGGTCTCCTGGGGTTTATAGACAGGAGTGAGAGAGTAGAGACACTCCTGCTGTTTATAGTCAGGAGTGAGAGAGTAGAGACACTCCAGGTCTCCTGGCGTTTATAGCCAGGAGTGAGAGTGTAGAGAGACTCCTGGTCTCCTGGGGTTTATAGACAGGAGTGAGAGAGTAGAGACACTCCTGGTGTTTATAGTCAGGAGTGAGAGAGTAGAGAAACTCCTAGCATTTATAGTCAGGAGTGAGAGAGTAGAGACACTCCTGGTCTCCTGGGGTTTATAGACAGGAGTGAGAGAGTAGAGACACTCCTGGTGTTTATAGTCAGGAGTGAGAGAGTAGAGAAACTCCTGGTCTCCTGGCTTTTATAGTCAGGAGTGAGAGTGCAGAGACACTCCTGGTCTCCTGGGGTTTATAGACAGGAGTGAGAGAGTAGAGACACTCCTGGTGTTTATAGTCAGGAGTGAGAGAGTAGAGACACTCCTGGTGTTTATAGTCAGGAGTGAGAGAGTAGAGACACTCCTGGTGTTTATAGTCAGGAGTGAGAGAGTAGAGACACTCCTGGTCTCCTGGTGTTTATAGTCGGAAGTGAGAGAGTAGAGACTCTCCTGGTCTCGTGGTGTTTATACTCAGGAGTGAGAGAGTAAAGACACACCTGGTGTTTATAGTCAGGAGTGAGAGTGTAGAGACACTCCTGGTGTTTATAGTCAGGAGTGAGAGAGTAGAGACACTCCTGGTGCATATAGTCAGAGTGAGTGAGTAGAGACACTCCAGGCGTTTATACTCAGGAGTGAGAGAGAAGGGACACTCCTGGTCTCCTGGGGTTTATAGACAGGAGTGAGAGAGTAGAGACACTCCTGCTGTTTATAGTCAGGAGTGAGAGAGTAGAGACACTCCTGGTCTCCTGGCGTTTATAGCCAGGAGTGAGAGTGTAGAGACACTCCTGGTCTCCTGGGGTTTATAGACAGGAGTGAGAGAGTAGAGACACTCCTGGTGTTTATAGTCAGGAGTGAGAGAGTAGAGAAACTCCTAGCATTTATAGTCAGGAGTGAGAGAGTAGAGACACTCCTGGTCTCCTGGGGTTTATAGACAGGAGTGAGAGAGTAGAGACACTCCTGCTGTTTATAGTCAGGAGTGAGAGAGTAGAGAAACTCCTGGTCTCCTGGCTTTTATAGTCAGGAGTGAGAGTGCAGAGACACTCCTGGTCTCCTGGGGTTTATAGACAGGAGTGAGAGAGTAGAGACACTCCTGGTGTTTATAGTCAGGAGTGAGAGAGTAGAGACACTCCTGGTGTTTATAGTCAGGAGTGAGAGAGTAGAGACACTCCTGGTGTTTATAGTCAGGAGTGAGAGAGTAGAGACACTCCTGGTCTCCTGGTGTTTATAGTCGGGAGTGAGAGAGTAGAGACTCTCCTGGTCTCGTGGTGTTTATACTCAGGAGTGAGAGAGTAAAGACACACCTGGTGTTTATAGTCAGGAGTGAGAGAGTAGAGACACTCCTGGTGTTTATAGTCAGGAGTGAGAGTGTAGAGACACTCCTGGTCTCCTGGTGTTTATACTCAGGAGTGAGAGAGTAGAGACACTCCTGGTGTTTACAGTCAGGAGTGAGAGAGTAGAGACACTCCTGGTGTTTATAGTCAGGAGTGAGAGAGTAGAGACACTCCTGGTGTTTATAGTCAGGAGTGAGAGAGTCGAGACACTTCTGGTGCATATAGTCAGAGTGAGAGAGTAGAGACACTACCGGTGTTTATAGTCAGGAGTGAGAGAGTAGAGACACTCCTGGTGTTTATAGTCAGGAGTGAGAGAGTAGAGACACTCCTGGTCTCCCGGTGTTTATAGTCAGGAGTGACAGAGTAGAAACACTCCTGGTCTCTATAGTCAGCAGTGAGAGAGCAGAGACACTCCTGGTCTCCTGGTGTTTACAGTCAGGAGTGAGAGAGCAGAGACACTCCTGGTGTTTATAGTCAGGAGTGAGAGTGTAGAGACACTCCTGGTCTCCTGGTTTTTATAGTCAGGAGTGAGAGAGTAGAGACACTCCTGGTGTTTATAGTCAGGAGTGAGAGAGTAGACACACTCCTGGTCTCCTGGTGTTTATAGTCAGGAGTGAGAGAGTAGAGACACTCCTGGTGTTTATAGTCAGGAGTGAGAGTGTAGAGACACTCCTGGTCTCCTGGTTTTTATAGTCAGGAGTGAGAGAGTAGAGAGTCTGTTGGTCTCCTGGTGTTTATAGTCAGGAGTGAGAGAGTAGAGACACTCCTGGTGTTTATAGTCAGGAGTGAGTGTGTAGAGACACTCCTGGTGTTTATACTCAGGAGTGAGAGAGTAGAGACACTCCTGGTGTTTACAGTCAGGAGTGAGAGAGTAGAGACACTCCTGGTGTTTATAATCAGGAGTGAGAGTGTAGAGACACTCCTGGTCTCCTGGTGTTTATACTCAGGAGTGAGAGAGTAGAGACACTCCTGGTGTTTATAGTCAGGAGTGAGAGAGTAGAGACACTCCTGGTGTTTATAGTCAGGAGTGAGAGAGTCGAGACACTCCTGGTGCATATAGTCAGAGTGAGAGAGTAGAGAAACTCCTGGCGTTTATAGTCAGGAGTGAGAGAGTAGGGACACTCCTGGTCTCCTGGGGTTTATAGACAGGAGTGAGAGAGTAGAGACACTCCTGGTGTTAATAGTCAGGAGTGGAGAGTAGAGACACTCCTGGTCTCCTGGCGTTTATAGCCAGGAGTGACAGTGTAGAGACACTCCTGGTCTCCTGGGGTTTATAGACAGGAGTGAGAGTGTAGAGACACTCCTGGTGTTTATAGTCAGGAGTGAGAGAGTAGAGACACTCCTAGCGTTTATAGTCAGGAGTGAGAGAGTAGAGACACTCCTGGTGTTTATAGTCAGGAGTGAGAGAGTCGAGACACTCCTGGTCTCTGGGTTTTACAGTCAGGAGTGAGAGTGTAGAGAAACTCCTGGTGTTTATAGTCAGGAGTGAGAGTGTAGAGACACTCCTTGTCTCCTGGTGTTTATAGTCAGGAGTGAGAGAGCAGAGACACTCCTGGTCTCCTGGTGTTTATAGTAAGGAGTGAGAGAGTAGAGACACTCCTGGTGTTTATAGTCAGAAGTGAGAGAGTAGAGACACTCCTGGTCTCTGGGGTTTACAGTCAGGAGTGAGAGAGTAGAGACACTCCTGGTGTTTATAGTCAGGAGTGAGAGAGTAGAGACACTCCTGGTGTTTATAGTCAGGAGTGAGAGTGTAGAGACACTCCTGGTCTCCTGGCGTTTATAGTCAGGAGTGAGAGAGTAGAGACACTCCTGGTGTTTATAGTCAGGAGTGAGAGAGTAGAGACACTCCTGGTGTTTATAGTCAGGAGTGAGAGAGTAGAGACACTCCTGGTCTCCTGGTGTTTATAGTCAGCAGTGAGAGAGTAGAGACTCTCCTGGTCTCCTGGTGTTTATAGTCAGGAGTGAGAGTGTAGAGACACTCCATGTGTTTATAGACAGGAGTGAGAGAGTAGAGACTCTCCTGTTCTCCTGGTGTTTATAGTCAGGAGTGAGAGAGTAGAGATACTCCTCGTCTCCTGGTGTTTATAGTCAGGAGTGAGAGAGCAGAGACACTCCTGGTGTTTATAGTCAGGAGTGAGAGAGTAGAGACACTCCTGGTCTCCTGGTGTTTATAGTCAGGAGTGAGAGAGCAGAGAAACTCCCGGTCTCCTGGTATTTATAGTCAGGAGTGAGAGAGTAGAGACACTCCTGGTCTCCTGGTGTTTATAGTCAGGAGTGAGAGAGCAGAGACACTCCTGGTCTCCTGGTGTTTATAGTCAGGAGTGAGAGAGTAGAGACACTCCTGGTGTTTATAGTCAGGAGTGAGAGAGTAGAGACACTCCTGGTCTCCTGGTGTTTATAGTCAGGAGTGAGAGAGTAGAGACACTCCTGGTGTTTATACTCAGAGTGAGAGTGTAGCGACACTCCTGGTCTCCTGGTGTTTATAGACAGGAGTGAGAGAGTAGAGACACTCCTGGTGTTTATAGTCAGGAGTGAGAGAGTAGAGACACTCCTGGTCTCCTGGTGTTTATAGTCAGGAGTGAGAGAGTAGAGACACTCCTGGTGTTTATAGTCAGGAGTGAGAGAGTAGAGACACTCCTGGTCTCCTGGCGTTTATAGTCAGGAGTGAGAGAGTAGAGACACTCCTGGTCTCCTGGTGTTTATAGTCAGGAGTGAGAGAGTAGAGACACTCCTGGTCTCCTGGTGTTTATAATCAGGAGTGAGAGAGTAGAGACACTCCTGGTGTTTATAGTCAGGAGTGAGAGAGTAGAGACACTCCTGGTGTTTATAGTCAGGAGTGAGAGGGTAGAGACACCCCTGGTGTTTATAGTCAGGAGTGAGAGAGTAGAGACACTCCTGGTGTTTATAGTCAGGAGTGAGAGGGTAGAGACACTCCTGGTGTTTATAGTCAGGAGTGAGAGAGTAGATACACTCCTGTTCTCCTGGTGTTTATAGTCGGGAGTGAGAGAGTAGAGACTCTCCTGGTGTTTATAGTCAGGAGTGAGAGAGTAGAGACAGTCCTGGTGTTTATAGTCAGGAGTGAGAGTGTAGAGACACTCCTGGTGTTTATAGTTAGGAGTGAGAGTGTAGAGACACTCCTGGTCTCCTGGTGTTTATAGACAGGACTGAGAGTGTAGAGACACTCCTGGTGTTTATAGTCAGGAGTGAGAGAGTAGAGACACTCCTGGTCTCCTGGTGTTTATAGTCAGGAGTGAGTGTAAAGACACTCCTGGTGTTTATAGTCAGGAGTGAGTGTACAGACACCGCTGGGCAGTAGCGGGCCATGCTGCAGGGATTGTCATGGTGCCCATGTTGCTGTCCCACTCCAGGGACAGGCTGTGTGCTCCACTGGGCTAATGCTCAGTTTGGTGTGCAGGGTTTTTTCCCAGTCACTGTCCATGTGTTTGTCTGTGTCTGTAACAGGCTGCACATGAGATGGTAATGGCCAAGGGGGGCATCTGCAGCCTGTATTTGGGAAATACATAATAAAGGGGGAGTTACATGAAGCTTTTCTTGGGGTGGTGGGGTTCAACTCATTAAGTGACCATCCACATAGCCCCCAGATGGGATACGGGCACCTCAGCAGTGATGGTCTCGGGGGGAGGGTAGCAGTGTTGACCGCAACACCTATGGGATCCTGTATTACTTCGGCAGGCTGGAGAATAACAGGAGAGAGCTCTCCATGGTGATGTTCCGGGTAGATTTGTGGGATGCAGACCGTGAGAGGGCGAGCATCAAAGCTGGTCATGAAGTAACAGTGCAGATCCACCACCTTTCCCTCTCGGAGTTATGGCGCAGTGAGAAACCAAAAGTCAAAGTGAATCTGAATGGGTGGGGTCTGAGGCAGTGTGGGAGGAGCGCAATGCTGGAATCAGGGGTTCTTTCTCTGTGCACCCTCTCACCTATTGGTGCCACAAGAGCAAACTGGAATCTGAGCTGAGAGAAAGGAGGAAGACATCCCTGTGAAGATAGCCATTGGAACCCATGCCTTTTTCATCTCTGTTACAGAAGAACGTAGGAGCCTCTGGTTTAACATCACGGTCACTGCATTGCAACATTAACACACAGGAATGTGGAATTTGGAATGCAGGTAACCGTCAAGCAGGCCCCGGTGCTGCTTATACAGCATCGTATCTATAAAAGACTTTCATGTGATTTCCAGAATCGGCCTTCAGAATGAGCCAAAGGACATCTGGTCATTAATCATCAGCAACTTCTTGTTAAGTAGTATGCCAGACCTGAGATTGGAGCGCAGTGCTAGGTTAGGTCACACATGTCATTCAACCCTTCCCCAATCTCTGTGGGATTCAGATGTGAAGTCTCAGGGGTGTTATCTTGGACACTGCAATGTGTCTGTTAGCACCTCAGGTACTAGGCTGTATCAGATACAAGACTGTATCAGCGACGAGGCTGTATCAGGTACAAGGCTGTATCAGCGACAAGGCTGTATCAGCGACAAGGCTGTATCAGCGACAAGGCTGTATCAGCGACAAGGCTGTATCAGGGACAAGGCTGTATCAGCGACAAGGCTGTATCAGGTACAAGGCTGTATCAGGTACAAGGCTGCATCAGCGACAAGGCTGCATCAGCGACAAGGCTGCATCAGCGACAAGGCTGCATCAGGTACAAGGCTGCATCAGGTACAAGGCTGCATCAGCGACAAGGCCGCATCAGCGACAAGGCCGTATCAGGTACAAGGCCGTCTCAGGTACAAGGCCGTCTCAGCGACAAGGCCGTATCAGCGACAAGGCCGTATCAGCGACAAGGCCGTATCAGCGACAAGGCCGTATCAGCGACAAGGCCGTATCAGGTACAAGGCTGTATCAGGTACAAGGCTTTATCAGCGACAAGGCCGTATCAGCGACAAGGCCATATCAGCGACAAGGCCGTATCAGGTACAAGGCTGTATCAGGTACAAGGCTGTATCAGGTACAAGGCTGTATCAGCGACAAGGCGAGTGGGCCTGAAGCCACAAGTGACCATGAGAATTGCTCTTGGTTACAGATTGTGAGCTTATGTTCTCCCATTAATCTATTCAATCTTTCATTTCAGAGAGATGGGTGTGGCAATCTGAGGTGTAATACACCTTTAAGCTGTAATGTGGAAAAATGTAAAGTTATCCACTTAGGTAGGAAAAAACAGAAATGCAGAATATGTCTTAAATGGGGAAAAGATTGGGAACTGTAGATATCCAAAGGGACCTGGATGTTCTTGTGCATCGCAAAGTTAACATGCAGGTGCAACAAGTAACTAGGAAGGCAAGTGGTGGTGTTGGCCTTCATTGCAAGAGGATTTGAGTACAGGAATAAAGATGTTTGCTGTGATTGTATAGTGCCTGTAACCAATTAAAATAACCCATTTTGTAAGCTGATATCCCCTTCTCCCGTTCGGAGGTCAACTCAGGGTATCAACAACTCATTTTTGTTTGCACACAACACGTTTATTTGGCACTCAACCAAAAATCTTCTTACACTCAATAAGACGTACACTCTCACATCCACATGTGCAAGGTTGCCTGGGTTTGTCCAAGTGTCGGAACGGAAGGAGTGATCAGTTCTCTCCTTCCAGTCTCCAAGTAGTTGATCAGGCTACTCTATCCTGAGCTAGTGAGCTATCATTTTGGGGCACAGTTTCTTATACCCCGCTCGGCGCTCGCTACCCTCTCCGGATAGGTCGAACACGTCTTCCCGAGGCTCAGCGATTGGCCGGTTGTCTCCTGGCAGCCTCATCAAGTTTTTGATCATTTTACAGAGAGTTCGCTCTCTGTTCTCCAGCCCTGACACAATTAACGAGACCACAGTCTCATCTCCGCCAACTTCTTGGTTTCCAAGCAACCAGCCCGTACAAATTTGGTCACAAATTTAACAAAAACTTTAACCTTATCAATTTAATATTTCGTCTTACCTACTGCACCATCTTGCAGGTTTTCGTCCGTTCACTTCCTTTAACAATAGCACAGTTACACCACATTAATCACGTCACAGGCTTGGAACCTGAGGAGTTAAAGATCACTTAAACTTCAATTACTGCAAACAAACTTCGTGCCAGTCCTTAAAAGTTAATAGGATCAGTTGAACGCCACATTACAGATTCAGCATGTTCCACTCCCCCCTTCCCCCTCTTCTTCCAACACTTGTTTCTTTATCTCAGTTGTTATTTATGTACATCGCTTCCCCCTTCACCAGGTGTCATACCGTTCACGGGGACAATGGGAGAAGTGGGGGGGTGCAATTGCTTAAAAGCCTTGGTGAGATCGCACCTGGAGTAATGTGTTTTGGTCTCCTTATCAAAGGAAGGAGATACTTACCATAGAGGGAGTGCAGTGAAGGTCCACCGGACTGATTCCTGGGATGGCAGCATTGTCCTATGAGGAGAGACTGAGGAGACTAGGCCTGTATTCACTAGAGTTTCGAAGAATGAGAGGCGATCTTATTGAAAGATACCAAATTCTTACAAGGCTGGACAGGATAGATGCAGGAAGGATGTATCCCCTGGCTGGGGGAGTCTAGAACCAGGGATCCCAGTCTCAGGATAAGGGGCAGGCCATTTAGGACTGAGATGAGGAGGAATTTCTTCACTCAGAGGATTGTGAACCTTTGGAATTCTCTACCCCAGAGGGCTGTGGAGGCTCAGTCATTGAGTATGAGACTGAGATTGATAGATTTCCACAAATGAAAGATATCAAGTAATATAGGGATAGGGTAAGAAAATAGCGTGAGGGAGAAGATCAGCCATGATCTAATTAAATAGTGGAGTAGGTTCGAGGGGCCAAATGGCCGACTCCTGCTCCGGTGTTCCTATGTCTGTATTTGCCTGTGTGTGAGAGAGTGTGTGTGTGTGTGTCTGCCTCTGGCATGTAACTGTGTCCCTATCTGCATTCCCAATCGAATTCCCCCTCAGACTCTCTTTTTGGTTGACCTCTAACCTGCTGTTCTGCTTATCCTCACAGGGGCCAGGTACACGTGAGTTAACCAGCTGAGTACTGGGCAACGGTGCGACGGAGGCCAGAGTGGGGGTCTTCCGCAGAATCAGATTCTACTGCAGCCGGGCAGGACCTGACAGCCGGATACAGAGCCACGAGGAATTGCTGACCGTCAGTGCCACTGGAGTCTCATTGGTTTGAGCATCGCAGGAACCCATCACTGCCAATAAGGAGCCATGTGGGAGCCAGTCTGGTTGCAAATACTGTCCAAACCTTGTGCCAGCTGCTGCCAGCTACTGCTGGTATTGGCCGTCTTGGCAAGCACCCAGGGGCAGATCCCTCGCACTTGTGCCAGTGATTGGCACATAGCAAATCGCATGTGCTGCCCACACTGGTGGGGCGATGGCTCACCCTGTGGAAGTGCCTCAGGCCGGGGCTACTGCCAGGAGCTGGCACTGCCATCACCCTGGTCAGGTGGGCAGGTGGGTGAGGGGCGCGCCAGCGATTTCCGCCTAGGCTGGCCATCCTACTTCTTCAGCTGGCTGTGCGCGTGCCAACGGGGATATGGCGGTGTGGACTGTGGGGAGTGTGCCCACGGCTGGGAGGGCTCACAGTGCCAGCGGCGACACCTGGTGGAGAGGCGGGATCTGCGGCAGATGTCAGTGTCCGAGCGGGACCTCTTCCTGGACCGCCTCCTGCTGGCCAAGCGCACAGTCAGCTCCCGATACGTCATCTATGCAAGCTCCAGTCGTGAGCCCGGCTCACCACTCCATTTCCGTGATGCCAGCCTCTACGACATCTTCGCCTGGGCACACTATCTCTGTGCCAAGCCCCAGGGGGGTGGCCAGCTGGGTACCTACGCCCACCGGGGACCTGCCTTCCCCTGTTGGCACCGTGTCTACCTCCTGTCCTTTGAGAGGGAGATGAGAAACCTGACTGGAGACCAGGATTTCTACCTCCCATACTGGGCCTGGGCAGGACAGCAGAGCTGTGACATCTGCATTGACGATATCTTCGGCTCCAACGATGCACAAGGGTTCCTCAATCAGACCTCCCGCTTCTGCAGCTGGCTGGTAAGATCAACTCACTCTTCATGTCGGTTTTAACATCTCTCTCCCCACTCAATCCCCAATTCCTCGAAGATACCACCCACAATCCATCTCCCTCGCTCTCTCTCTGTCCATGTCTCTCTCTTCTGCTGTCTCTCTATTTCTCTTTCTCACTCTACCTCCATCTTTCTCACTGACTCTCTCTTTCCCTCTCTCTCTTACTGTCTCTCTCTTTCCCTCTCTCTCTCTGTTTCTCTCTCTTACTGTCTCTGCCTGTCTCTTTCACTGACTCTCTCTGTCCCTCTCTCTACCTCTATTTCTCGGCTCTCACTGTCTCTGCCTCTGAATCTCTCTCTGTTTCTCGCTCTCTCTCTCTCTCTCTCTCTGTCTCTGTCTCACTGGCTTGCTCTCTCTCTCTGCCTCTCTCTCTTTCTCAGTCTTCCTCTCAGTGTCACACTGTCTCTCACTCTCTTTACCCATCCCCATCCACCACTACTCTCCTCCGTCTGGCTGAACTTGTTCTCACACTGAACGATTTCTCCTTAAACTCGTCTCACTTCCTCCAAATAAAAGGTGTGGCTATGGGTACCCGCATGGGCCCCAGTTATGCCTGTCTCTTTATGGGGTATGTGGAACATTCCTTGTTCCAGTCCTACTCAGACCCCCTCAAACAACTCTTTCTCCGGTACATCGATGATTGCTTCGGTGCTGCTTCATGCTCTCGTCTGGATCTGGAAAAATTTATTAATTTTGCTTCCAATCTCCACCGCTCCATCATTTTCACATGGTCCATCTCTGACACTTCCCTTCCCTTCATTGACCTCTCTGTCTCAATTTCTGGTGATAGACTTTCCACCAATATCCGTTACAAGCCTACCGACTCCCACAGCTACCTCGACTACAGCTCCTCACACCCCGCTTCCTGTAAGGACACCATCCCATTCTCTCAGTTCCTTCGCCTCCGTCGCATTTGTTCTGATGATGCCACTTCCCAAAACAGTTCCTCTGACATGTCCTCCTTCTTCCTTAACTGAGGTTTTCCACCCACGGTGGTTGACAGGGCCCTCAACCGTGTCCGGCCAATCTCCCGCACATCCGCCCTCACACCTTCTCCTCCCTCCCAGAAACATGATAGGGTCCCCCTTGTCCTCACTTATCACCCCACCAGCCTCCGCATTCAAAGCATCATCCTCCACCATTTCCGCCAACTCCAGCATGATGCCACCACCAAACACATCTTCCCTTCAACCCCCCCGGCGGCATTCCATAGGGATCGTTCCCTCCGGGACACCCTGGTCCACTCCTCCATCACCCCCTACACCTCAACCCCCTCCCACAGCACCTTCCCATGCAACCGCAGAAGGTGCAATACCTGCCCCTTTACTTCCCGCCTCCTCACCGTCCAAGGGCCCAAACACTCCTTTCAAGTGAAGCAGCATTTCACTTGCACTTCCCTCAATTTAGTCTATCGCATTCGCTGCTCCCAATGCGGTTTCCTCTACATTGGAGAGACCAAACGCAATCTGGGTAACCGCTTTGCGGAACACCTTCGGCCTGTCTGCAAGCATGAGCCAGACCCCCCTGTCGCTTGCCATTTCAACACTCCACCCTGCTCTCATGCCCACATGTCTGTCCTTGGCCTGCTGCAATGTTCCAGTGAAGCTCAATGCAAACTGGAGGAACAGCACCTCATCTTCCAACTAGGCACTTTACAGCCTTCCGCACTGAATATTGAGTTCAACAATTTCAGATCATGAACTCTCTCCTCCATCCCCACCCCCTTTCCGATCCCCCCTTTTCCAATAATTGACAATTTTAAAAAATATCTATATTTTTCTTTTCCCACCTATTTCTATTATTTTTAAATTTATTTCGATCTATTGTTTCATCTCCACCTTTTAGCCCATGTCGATCCCTTCCCCCCACCCCCACTAGGGCCACCTGCCACTAGCTTGTCCTACTTGCTACCCTTAATGTCCCCATTAGCACATTCCATAGATAATATCACCACCGTCAACACCCCTTTTGTCTCTGACATTTTTGGCAATCTCTTCTTGGCCTCCACCTATCACTGGCCCTCTATCCAGCTCTACCTGTCCCACCCCCCTCAACCAGCTTATATTTCACCTCATTTCTCTATTTCCTTAGTTCTGTTGAAGAGTCATAAGGACTCGAAATGTTAACTGTGTCCCTCTCTGCAGATGCTGTCAGACCTGCTGAGTTTTTCCAGCTATTTTTGTTTTTGTCTCGGACTCTCAGTGTCATTTATGGCTCAGAATACATGTTCAAATCCCACCACAGCAGCTGGTGGATTTTCAATTCAATCAATAAATCTGGAGTTGAAAGCTAGTGCCAGGAATGGTGACCATGAAACTATCATCAATTGTTAAAAAAACCCATCTGGTTCACTAATGTCCTTTAGGGAAGGAAATCTGCCATCCTTCCCCAGTCTGGCCAGCATGTGACTCCAGACCCACCTTATTGTGGTTGACTCTAAACTGCCCTCTGAAATGGACGAGCAAGCCACTCAGTTCAAGGGCAATTAGAGATGGGTAACAAATGCTGGGCCTTGAGGGCAAAGTCTACAACCCATGAAAGAATAAAAAAAAGTAGACCATTCAGCCCATCAAGTCCATGCTGGCCCTCTGGACAGCAATCCAGTCAGTCCCATACCCCCATTTATCCCTGTATCCCCTCAAGTGCTCATCCATTTTCCTTTTGACATCATTCATCGTATCCACCTCCACCACCCTCGTGGGCAACGAGTTTCAGACCATCACCTCTAGCTGTGTTAAAACACTTCTTCCCCACCTTCCTTCTGCATCTCTTGCCTGAAATCAAAAATCTGTGTTCCCCAGTCCTTGTACGATCACCTAATGGGACTACCACCATGTCTACCTTAATAAAACCTTATCATCACCTCGTCCATTTCTATCAAATCTCCGATCATTCTCCTTCAATTCAAGGAGATCAATCGCAGCATTTACAATCGAAACTTGTGACTGAAATCCCCCATCCCCAGAAGCATTTTAGTAAAGCTTTTCTCTTTCCCATTCATTACCTCGGTCACTGATTCTCCCTCCTACTCTTGTTCTCTCACTACCGCTGTCACTGATTCTCTTTCTCTGTGTCTCGCTGTTTCACTTCCTGTCACTGATTCTCTCCTTCTCTCACGACCTGTGCCACTAAGTCTCTTCGTCTCTCAATGCCTCAGTCACTGATTCTCTCGCTCTCTCTGCCTCAGTCACTGATTCTCTCTTTCTCTCACTGCCTCAGTCACTGATTCTCTCTTTCTCTCTCTGCCTCAGTCACTGATTCTCTCTCTCTCTCTGCCTCAGTCACTGATTCTCTCTCTCTCTCTGCCTCAGTCACTGATTCTCTCTCTCTGCCTCAGTCACTGATTTTCTCTCTCTCTCTCTCTGCCTCAGTCACTGATTCTCTCTCTCTCTCTCTGCCTCAGTCACTGTTTCTCTCTCTCTCTCTGCCTCAGTCACTGATTCTCTCTCTGCCTCAGTCACTGATTCTCTCTCTCTCACTGCCTCAGTCACTGATTCTCTCTCTCTCTCTGCCTCAGTCACTGATTCTCTCTCTCTCTCTGCCTCAGTCACTGATTCTCTCTCTCTCTCACTGCCTCAGTCACTGATTCTCTCTCTCTCTCACTGCCTCAGTCACTGATTCTCTCTCTCTCTATGCCTCAGTCACTGATTCTCTCTCTCTCTCTGCCTCAGTCACTGATTCTCTCTCACTGCCTCAGTCACTGATTCTCTCTCTCTCTCTGCCTCAGTCACTGATTTTCTCTCTCTCTCTCTCTGCCTCAGTCACTGATTTTCTCTCTCTCTCTCTCTGCCTCAGTCACTGATTTTCTCTCTCTCTCTCTCTGCCTCAGTCACTGATTCTCTCTCACTGCCTCAGTCACTGATTCTCTCTCTCTCTCACTGCCTCAGTCACTGATTCTCTCTCTCTCTCACTGCCTCAGTCACTGATTCTCTCTCTCTCTGCCTCAGTCACTGATTCTCTCTCTCTCTCTCTGCCTCAGTCACTGATTCTCTCTCTCTCTCTGCCTCAGTCACTGATTCTCTCTCTCTCTCTCTCTGCCTCAGTCACTGATTCTCTCTCTCTCTCTCACTGCCTCAGTCACTGATTCTCTCTCTCTCACTGCCTCAGTCACTGATTCTCTCTCTCTCTCACTGCCTCAGTCACTGATTCTCTCTCTCTCTCTCTGCCTCAGTCACTGATTCTCTCTCTCTCTCTGCCTCAGTCACTGATTCTCTCTCTCTCACTGCCTCAGTCACTGATTCTCTCTCTCTCACTGTCTCTGTCACTGATTCTCTCTCTCTCACTATCTCTCTCACTGATTCTCTCTCTCTCTCTGCCTCAGTCACTGATTTTCTCTCTCACTGTCTCTGTCACTGATTCTCTCTCTCTCTCACTGTCTCTCTCACTGATTCTCTCTCTCTCTCACTGCCTCTGGCACTGATTCTCCCTCTGTTTGCCTCTGTCACTGAATCTCTTTTTCCCTCTATCACTCGCTCTTCCAGGTGCTGGTTACTCTCTCCGGGTCCAGACACAATCACCCATTTTCTGTGATTTTTTTGTCATGGGTAGCTGTGCAGACAATGACCTAGTCAGACAAGGGATTGAGAAAGAAGTGATAAAGGCACCTTACGCTCCCACAGTCTGTGTGAGGTCTAACCTTAACAATCTATCCCTGCTGACTGAGGTCAGCAAGATTGATCAGTGATTCGGAGTGACAGTGGGAATGATACCCCAAATATGACAGACTGAGTGTTAAATTTTGAAGCAGGGAGCTGGCTTTAAAGAAGCAGGGGGGCATGGGGGTGAAACTATCCAGTCATATGTAACTGGTGTGGGGGTTAGAAGCACAGCCAGAGAAGCTGTCCTGCCAAAGAGGCCAACTGCTACTTTTTCAGAAAGATAGGTCACTCTCAGGCTGTGTGGTAGCAAGGAGCCTGTACAGAAGAAGCAGAAAGAAAGCCTTCCAAAGGTGGACAGGGATACGAAATGGAAGATATCCATGATATTGAGTTGCCTCTACGGGAATGAAGCGGCAGCCACTGGAGAGCAGAGGGAATCAGACGCCCTCAGTTACACACAGGTGCAGCAGTTTTGGCTCTTTCTGAAGCTGAACCCTGACTGGAGAAAAGTTCTCTTCAGTCATCATGTGAAAAACCAACCTGGTGACAAGGTGTGGAACGCAAGTTCACAGGGCAACGGAATTCAACCCTTCAAAGCTTGGACAGACTTACATCGGATTTACAGAGTAGAGGAACTAGAAAGCCGAGAAGATCAGCCTAAACACTTCAGAGCTGAATTCCCATGCTGTTCAGGGGACGAGGAAAGCTGAAGACAGCATGACATCACTGTCCATCCGGAAATGGAGCCAGTGCATCTGTTTACACCCAGAAAAGTTCTTCACCGACTCTTAGCAAAGGTAAAGAAGGAAATTGACTCCATGTTGAAGCCAGGGGTTATTTCAGCTGTGACCGAAGCAGCTGGTGCCATGGGCAGCCGATCGATCAGAATGTGTGCAGATCTTGCCCAGCTGAACAAGGCAGTTTTACACAAAGTTCATCCCATGTCGTCTCCCCTTAGCAAAATTGGGAAAGTGATCAATCTTCACAAAGCTCGATGCAAATACTGGCTTTGGCAGTTGAAGAGTCTGAGACACTCAAACTTCATTATTCCCTTTGGGAGTGTTTTTTTCAACAGGTTTCCCTTCAGCATCGCGTCATCTCCAAAAATCTTCCCAAGGACAATGTTAAACATTCTAGAAGGACTGGATGGAGTCAAGTGTCACATGGACCTGATCCATGGATTGACTCAGAGGGAACATGGCACGAGAGTGTGAGCGCTGTTACAATGCCTACAGGAAGCAGGACTTGAACTGACCAACAAATGTGAATTCTCACAGCCGACTTTGACACGTTGTGGTGCATCCGGTGTCAGAGCTGATCCACAAGAGACAAGAGACAGGGAGTTCCAGCTCCCCGGAATGTGGCGGTGCTCCGGATATTCATGGCCATGGTAAAGTGAGTGGGAAAATCCCGCCCAGCCTAGCTGTCATCAATGAGCCATTACATCAGCTGTTGTGACAAGACCATACATGATAGCGAGAGGAAACTCAATAGAAAAAATCAAAGAGATGCAGATATCACCTGATCTTTGAGCTCACTATGACCCAGAACTACCCCCTATCATTGTTGCAGATGCATCCTCTGCAGCACTAAGAGCTGGGCTCTTTCAGATACAGGTGGATGGAGAGCGTAGACCAGCTGACAATGCATCCTGTTCACTGACAGGGACTGAACAGAGAGAGGCAGTGATAGAGAAAAAAGCATTATCGATACATGGGCATGTGGAAAGTTTGCAAAATATGTTCCTGGTCTCCACCTCAAGATCGAGGCAGACCACAGGCCCCGAGTGACAGAATGAATTTCGAAGGAGTGAGAGAAAGAATGTCGATGAGTACAAGGATCCAGATTGAGGGTGATGAGGGTAGAGGCAGAGACAGAGTGTGTTCTGCGAAAAGGGCAGACGACAGGGGATGCACTGTCCGTATCCCAGCAACAAAGCCTGAACTAGGTGACCAAGCTCTCAATGACAAAGAACCCTTCACATCAACCAAAAACACAACAACAGCCACAACAAAAACAGCGGGTGAAAGGGAACCCGGAGAGAGTGACCCCCACCTAGAGGAGCTAGAGGACCCGGAGAGAGTGACCCCCACCTAGAGGAGCTAGAGGACCCGGAGAGAGTGACCCCCACCTAAAGGAGCTAGAGGACCCGGAGAGAGTGACCCCCACCTAGAGGAGCTAGAGGACCCGGAGAGAGTGACCCCCACCTAGAGGAGCTAGAGGACCCGGAGAGAGTGACCCCCACCTAAAGGAGCTAGAGGACCCGGAGAGAGTGACCCCCACCTAGAGGAGCTAGAGGACCCGGAGAGAGTGACCCCCACCTAAAGGAGCTAGAGGACCCGGAGAGAGTGACCCCCACCTAGAGGAGCTAGAGGACCCGGAGAGAGTGACCCCCACCTAAAGGAGCTAGAGGACCCGGAGAGAGTGACCCCCACCTAGAGGAGCTAGAGGACCCGCAGAGAGTGACCCCCCCACCTAGAGGAGCCAGAGACAGTGGCCCCCCCCTAGAGGAGCTAGAGGACCCGCAGAGAGTGACCCCCCCACCTAGAGGAGCCAGAGACAGTGGCCCCCACCTAGAGGAGCTAGAGGACCCGCAGAGAGTGACCCCCCCACCTAGAGGAGCGAGAGGAACAGAGACAGTGACCCCCCCACCTAGAGGAGTGAGAGGACCCGGAGACTTAGGGGGTGGTGTAGTATAATGGGGAGAATGAGAGACTTGGGGGAGATGTAGTATAATGGGGAGAATGAGAGACTTGGGGGAGATGTAGTATAATGGTGAGAATGAGAGACTTGGGGGAGATGTAGTGTAATGGTGAGAATGAGAGACTTGGGGGAGATGTAGTGTAATGGTGAGAATGAGAGACTTGGGGGAGATGTAGTATAATGGGGAGAATGAGAGACTTGGGGGAGATGTAGTGTAATGGTGAGAATGAGAGACTTGGGGGAGATGTAGTGTAATGGGGAGAATGAGAGACTTGGGGGAGATGTAGTATAATGGTGAGAATGAGAGACTTGGGGGAGATGTAGTGTAATGGGGAGAATGAGAGACTTGGGGGAGATGTAGTATAATGGTGAGAATGAGAGACTTGGGGGAGATGTAGTATAATGGGGAGAATGAGAGACTTGGGGGAGATGTAGTGTAATGGGGAGAATGAGAGACTTGGGGGAGATGTAGTGTAATGGGGAGAATGAGAGACTTGGGGGAGATGTAGTGTAATGGTGAGAATGAGAGACTTGGGGGAGATGTAGTGTAATGGTGAGAATGAGAGACTTGGGGGAGATGTAGTATAATGGTGAGAATGAGAGACTTGGGGGAGATGTAGTATAATGGTGAGAATGAGAGACTTGGGGGAGATGTAGTGTAATGGTGAGAATGAGAGACTTGGGGGTGGTGTAGTATAATGGTGAGAATGAGAGACTTGGGGGAGATGTAGTATAATGGTGAGAATGAGAGACTTGGGGGAGATGTAGTGTAATGGGGAGAATGAGAGACTTGGGGGAGATGTAGTGTAATGGGGAGAATGAGAGACTTGGGGGAGATGTAGTGTAATGGGGAGAATGAGAGACTTGGGGGAGATGTAGTGTAATGGTGAGAATGAGAGACTTGGGGGAGATGTAGTGTAATGGGGAGATGTAGTGTAATGGGGAGAATGAGAGACTTGGGGGAGATGTAGTATAATGGTGAGAATGAGAGACTTGGGGGAGATGTAGTGTAATGGGGAGAATGAGAGACTTGGGGGAGATGTAGTGTAATGGGGAGAATGAGAGACTTGGGGGAGATGTAGTGTAATGGGGAGAATGAGAGACTTGGGGGAGATGTAGTGTAATGGGGAGAATGAGAGACTTGGGGGAGATGTAGTGTAATGGGGAGAATGAGAGACTTGGGGGAGATGTAGTGTAATGGTGAGAATGAGAGACTTGGGGGAGATGTAGTGTAATGGGGAGAATGAGAGACTTGGGGGAGATGTAGTGTAATGGGGAGAATGAGAGACTTGGGGGAGATGTAGTGTAATGGGGAGAATGAGAGACTTGGGGGAGATGTAGTGTAATGGGGAGAATGAGAGACTTGGGGGAGATGTAGTGTAATGGGAAGAATGAGAGACTTGGGGGAGATGTAGTGTAATGGGGAGAATGAGAGACTTGGGGGAGATGTAGTGTAATGGGGAGAATGAGAGACTTGGGGGAGATGTAGTATAACGGGGAGAAAGAGACTTGGGGGGAGATGTAGTATAATGTGGAGAATCAGTGATTTGGTGGAGATGTTGTATAATTGGAAGAATGAGAGACTTGGAGGAGATTTAGTGCTATACTAATGTCACACAGTATACATCATCAGAGGATGTGATGCAATGATCTAATGATCTTGCTCTGTTTTGCAGACCTCGTAGCAAGATAAAGTGACAGTAAGTTGTTTCTCAATAAAGTTAGTGTTTCCCTGACATCAGCACACTGCCACGAGACCAAGAGTATTATATCTCTCACCGCATGTCCAGTTCTGACAGATTCTTTCACTCTCTTTTGCTCTCCCTCTCTGTCTCTCGCTTTGTCTCTCTCTCTCACTGCCTCCCGCTCTCATTGTTACTGCTTCTCTCACTGCCTCCCGCTCTCATTGTTACTGCTTCTCTCACTGCCTCCCGCTCTCATTGTTACTGCTTCTCTCACTGCCTCCCGCTCTCATTGTTACTGCTTCTCTCACTGCCTCCCGCTCTCATTGTTACTGCTTCTCTCACTGCTTCCCTCTTATTCTCTCTTTGTCACATACTCTTTCAGACGTTCTGCTCAGGTGAAGGTGCCCATGAGTTGGACTTTGATGTAATTTGCCCTCCAGGAGCCACGCTTCCTATCCGTCGCCACCCAGCTGTGAACCGCTGGCTGGGAGGGCTACCCAGTCTCCAGGATGTGAAATCGTGTCTCCGGCTGCCCAACTACGACACTGAACCTTATGATGAGAGGGCCCTGAAATCCTTCCGAAACGCCCTTGAAGGTCGGTGCTCATCTTCTGCAAGATCCTTAAAGTGACTATTTGGCAGAAAGCAAAATCTTCACTTGGCCTGTCTGTGCACAGCAAGGTCCCACCATTGGCCAGTCTGTGCACAGCAAGGTCCCACCATTGGCCAGTCTGTGCACAGTAAGATCCCGCTGTTGGCCAGCCTGTGCACAATAAGGATCGCACTGCTGTCCAGTCTGCGCACTGTAATATCGCGTTATTGACCAGTCTATGCACAGAAAGATCCCACAGTTGGCCAGCCTGTGCACATTAAGATCTCACCAGTGACCTGTCTGTGCACAGAAAGATCCCGCAGTTAGCCAGTCTGTGCACAGCAAGATCCCGCTGCTGGGCAACTGTGCACAGTAAGATCCCTCGATTGGCCAACCTGTGCACAGTAAGATCTCACTGTTGGTCAGTCTGTACACAGTAAGGTCTCGCTGTTGGTCAGTCTGTACACAGTAAGGTCTCGCTGTTGGCCAGTCTGTACACAGTAAGATCTCACTGTTGGCCAGTCTGTGCACAGTAAAGTCTCGCTGTTGGCCAGTCTGTACACAGTAAGATCTCACTGTTGGCCAGTCTGTGCACAGTAAGATCTCGCTGTTGGCCAGACCGTACACAGTAAGGTCTCGCTGTTGGCCAGTCTGTACACAGTAAGGTCTCGCTGTTGGCCAGTCTGTACACAGTAAGATCTCGCTGTTGGCCAGACCGTACACAGTAAGGTCTCGCTGTTGGCCAGTCTGTACACAGTAAGGTCTCGCTGTTGGCCAGTCTGTACACAGTAAGGTCTCGCTGTTGGCCAGTCTGTACACAGTAAGATCTCGCTGTTGGCCAGTCTGTACACAGTAAGGTCTCGCTGTTGACCAGTCTGTACACAGTAAGGTCTCGCTGTTGGCCAGTCTGTACACAGTAAGGTCTCGCTGTTGGCCAGTCTGTACACAGTAAGGTCTCGCTGTTGGCCAGTCTGTACACAGTAAGGTCTCGCTGTTGGCCAGTCTGTACACAGTAAGATCTCGCTGTTGGCCAGTCTGTACACAGTAAGCTCTCGCTGTTGGCCAGTCTGTACACAGTAAGATCTCGCTGTTGGCCAGTCTGTACACAGTAAGATCTCGCTGTTGGCCAGTCTGTACACAGTAAGATCTCGCTGTTGGCCAGTCTGTACACAGTAAGATCTCGCTGTTGGCCAGTCTGTACACAGTAAGATCTCGCTGTTGGCCAGTCTGTACACAGTAAGGTCTGCTTTGCTGTTGTACTTTCTACAGCTGACTGATTTAAATGACTTTAACTGTCTTCTTTCTTTATCCTTTTCAGGATACCTGTTGCCCAGTGACCCAAACACCTTGTATCCAAGCATGCACAACATGGTTCACTTCTTCTGTGGCGGAACAATGTCCAGTGTTACCTATTCATCGAATGACCCGCTCTTCCTCGCTCATCACGCCTACATTGACAAGTAACTTGCACAATATCTCTTCATGTCTGCTCCCTTTATGTACTCATAACCTTCAGGTGTCTTTATCATGAAGCCACATAAGGAGATATAAGGGGCGCACACACTTTGGGGCCCAGGCAACCAAATGGTGGAGTGATGGAAATCGGAAGATGCTCAAGAGGCCGGATTTGGAGGAACTCGGAGCTCTCGGAGGGTTGTACAGATATCTCGGATGAGGTTACAGGGATGGGGAGAGGGCTCGAGGCCAAAAAGGCCACTGAAAACATAGAACCATAGAACACTACAGCACAGAAAACAGGCTATTCAGCCCTTCTAGTCTGTGCCAAAATATTATTCCGCTAGTCCCATTGACCTGCACCTAGTCCATAACCCTCCAGACCTCTCCCATCCATGTATCTAATTTATTCTTAAAACTTAAGAGTGAGCCCGCATTTACCACGTCAGATGGTAGCTCGTTCCACACTCTCACCACTCTCTGAGTGAAGAAGTTCCCCCTAAACCTTCCCCTTTCACCCTAAAGCCATGTCCTCTCGTGTTTATTTCTCCTAATCTAAGTGGAAAGAGCCTACTCGCATTTACTCTGTCTATACCCCTCATAATTTTGTAAACTTCTATCAAATCTCCCCTCATCCTTCTACGCTCCAAGGAATAAAGTCCTAACCTGTTTAATCTTTCCCTGTAACTCAACTCCTTAGGACCCAGCAACATCCTAGTAAATCTTCTCCGCACTCTCTCAATCTTACTGATATCCTTCCTGTAGTTAGGTGAGCAGAACTGCACACAATACTCCAAAGTTGGCCTCACCAATGTCTTATACAACCTCACCCTAACATCCCAACTCCTATACTCAATACTTTGATTTATGAAGGCCAGTATGACAAAAGATTTCTTTACATCCTTGTCTACCTGTGACGCCACTTTCAGGGAACTATGTATCTGAACTCCCAGATCCCCTTGTTCCTCCGCACTCCTCAGTGCCCTACCATTTACTGTGTATGACCTACCTTGGTTTGGCCTTCCAAAATGTAACACCTCACACTTTTCCGCATTAAATTCCATCTGCCATTTTCTGGCCCATTTATCCAGTTGGTCCAGATCTCTCTGCAAGCTTTGAAAGCCTTCCTCGCTGTCCACAATGCCGCCAATCTTAGTGTCATCAGCAAACTTGCTGATCCAATTCACCACATTATCATCCAAATCATTGATATAGACAACAAACAACAATGGTCCCAGCACAGATCCCTGAGGCACATCACTAGTCACAGACCTCCAGTCTGAGAAGCAATCATCCACTACCACTCTCTGTCTTCTCCCACACAGGCAATTTCGAATCCAGTTTACAACCTCTCCATGGATACCAAGTGTCTGAACCTTCTGAACTAACCTCCCATGTGGGACCTTGTCAAAGGCCTTACTAAAGTCCATGTAGACAACATCCACAGCCTTTCCTTCATCTACTGTCTTGGTAACCTCCTCGAAAAACTCTACAAGGTTCGTTAAACACGACCTACCACGCACAAAGCCATGCTGACTATCCTTAATCAGCCCTTGGCTGTCCAAATAATTATATATCCGATCTCTCAGAACACCTTCCAATAATTTACCTACTACTGACGTCAGGCTCAATTTTAAAATCGAGGCATTGTCAGACTAGGAAGGTGCCGCACAAAAGGTTAATAGGCACCGTGAGGGCTCATGGGGGAATTGGGGATAAAATTAGCACAGATAGAGGATTGGTTAACGGATACAGGGGGCATATACGAGGCTGTTTCAAGGTGGCAGACAGTAAATAATGGAGTGCCGCAAGGATCAGTGCTGGGGCCTCAGCTGTTTACAATCTATATTAATTACTTAAATGAAAAGTGAGTCATGTATCCAAGTTTCCTGATGATACTGTGCTTGGTGGAAAGGTAAGCTGTGAGGAGGACACAAAGAGGCTGGAAAGAGATATAGACAGGTTAAGTGAGGGGACAACAAGGTGGCATAGCAGGTATAATGTAGGGAATGTGAAGTTGTTCACTTTGGTCATAAGAACAAAAAGGCAGAATATTTTTTAAAAGATGTGAAACTCATAAATGTTGATGTTCAAAGAGACTTGGGTGTGCTAGTGCCAGGAATGCAGAAAGTTAGCATCCAGGTGCAGCAAGCAATTAGGAAAGTAAATGGCATGTAGGTCTTTATTGTAAGGGGATTGGAGTACAAGAATAAAGAAGCCTTGCTACAATTGTACAGGGTTTTAGTGAAACCACATCTGGAATACTGTGCACAGTTTTGGTTTCCACATTTAAGAAAGGATATACTTGCATTGGAGGTGGGACAGCGAAGGTTCACTAGACTGGTCCCTGGGATGAGGGTTGTCCTCTGATGAGAGGCTGAATAAATTGAGTTTATATTCTCTGGAGTTCAGAAAAATGAGAGGTGATCTGATTGAAACGTCTAAGATTATGAGGGGGTTTGACAGGGTGAACGCCGAGAGATTGTTTCCACTGGTCGGGGACTCTAAAACACGGGGGCACAGTCTCAGGATAGTGGGCCAATTATGTAGGACTGAGATGAGGAGAAATGACTTCACTCAGAGGGTTGTGAGTCTTTGGAATTCTCTACCCCAGAGGGTGGTGGATTCTCCATTGTTAAATACATTTACGGCTGGGAGAGATGGATCTTTGGTCCCTTAAGGAATCAAGGGAAATGGGGAGTAGGTGGGAAAGTGGAGTTGAAGCCAAAGCTCAGCCATGATGGTAGTGAAGGGAGGAGCAGGTTCGACAGGCCGTGTGGTCTACTCCTGCCCCTGTTTCTAGTGGGAGCCGATGCAGGTCAGCAAGAATAAGGTTGTCGGGAGAGCGGGATTTGATGTGAGAGGATGTTGGAGACAGTGGGAGTTTGAGACATGCTGAGCTTTTCACAGGATTTAAGGTGGGAGGCTAGAGTAAAGAATGCTGGATTAGTCGAGGCTGGAGAGGAAAAAGGCTTTCATGAGGATTTCAGGAGCTGATGAGCTGGGGATAGGGGTGGGAGCAGGTTTGAAATTAGAGAGTCTGAATGTTGGAAGCTCATCTTGGTGCCAAATATCAAGTCAAAGAAGACACTTACAAAGGCTGAGAGAGTCAGAGGGGCCCAATGACCACAGGAAGGTCATGTGTTGTCAGAACGAGGGACAGCAAGAGGCCATTCAGCCCCTCAAGCCTGGAACACAGGAACAGGAGGCCATTCAGCCCCTCAAGCCTGGAACAGAGGAACAGGAGGCCATTCAGCCCCTCAAGCCTGGAACAGAGGAACAGGAGGCCATTCAGCCCCTCAAGCCTGGAACAGAGGAACAGGAGGCCATTCAGCCCCTCAAGCCTGGAACACAGGAACAGGAGGCCATTCAACCCCTCAAGCTTGGAACACAGGAACAGGAGGCCATTCAGCCCCTCAAGCCTGGAAAACAGGAACAGGAGGCCATTCAGCCCCTCAAGCCTGGAACACAGGAACAGGAGGCCATTCAGCCTCCCAAGCCTGGAACACAGGAACAGGAGGCCATTCAGCCTCCCAAGCCTGGAACACAGGAACAGGAGGCTATTCAGCCCCTCAAGCCTGGAACACAGGAACAGGAGGCCATTCAGCCCCTCAAGCCTGGAACACAGGAACAGGAGGCCATTCAGCCTCCCAAGCCTGGAACACAGGAACAGGAGGCCATTCAGCCCCTCAAGCCTGGAACACAGGAACAGGAGGCCATTCAACCCCTCAAGCCTGGAACACAGGAACAGGAGGCCATTCAACCCCTCAAGCCTGGAACACAGGAACAGGAGGCCATTCAGCCTCCTAAGCCTGGAACACAGGAACAGGAGGCCATTCAGCCTCCCAAGCCTGGAACACAGGAACAGGCAACGTTCATTCAGTCCCTCAAACTTATTACACCACTATTCAAGGAGATCACGGCTGATCTATGATCTAACTCCATTCGACAAGTATAAGGAATTAAATCACAGATCAGCCAAAATGTCACTGAATGGCAGAAAGGCTTGAGGGGCTGAATGGCCTCCTCCTGTTCCTGTGTAACAAGATGAAGGAGCTGAATGGTCTCCTTCTGTTCCTCTAAGCTTTGAGGGGCTGAATGGCCTCCTGATCCTGTGTGAAGGTTGAAGGTGTTGAATATCTCCCAATCATCCCTCATTCTAACAACACATGACCTTCCTGTGGTTGCTGGGCCCCTGTGACTCTCTCAGTATTTCCAGCTGTCTTCAAGATGAGCTTCCAACATTCAAACTTGCTGAGATTTTCCAGCCTGACCCCTACTCCAGCTCATCAGCACCTGAAACCCTCATGAAAGCCTGGAGACCAATCCAGTGTTCCCCTCTCCTGCCTTTTTCTTATTCATTCATGGGATGTGGGCATCGCTGGCTAGGCCAGCATGAATTGCCCTTGAGAAAGTGGTGGTGTGCTGAGTGGCTTGTTAGGCCATTTCAGAGGGGAATTAAGAGTCAACCATATTGCTGTGGGTCTGGAGTCACATGTAGGCCAGACCAGGTAAGGACGGCAGATTTCCCTCCCTAAAGTACATTAGTGAACCAGATGGGTTTTTAACGACATGGTCTCACAGTCATTATTAGACTTTTAATCTAATCTAATCTAAGACCATCTGCCATGGTGAGATTTGAACCCAGGTCCCTAGAGCATTACCCTGGATTACTAGTCCAGTAACAATAAACTACGCCACCGCCTCCCACCTTAAATCCTGTAAAAGCCTGTTGTGGGGTGTCAGATGTTTGGGAGTGCCGGATGTCTAAGGGGGACGAAGGGAAAGGGGTCAAACTGGCATTTTGAGGATCTGATTCTCTCTCTCTCTATCTCTCATTCCCCCTTTTTCCGGATTTTTATTGGGCAGAATCTTTGAGATGTGGCTGCGTGCCCACCCAGGCAATGTCTCCTTGTACCCCACAGATCCCTCGGTCCCTCCTGGACACCGGGCTGATGATACGATGCCGCCCTTCATTCCAGTGGCTTGGAATCGAGATTGCATGAGGAGCTCTCTGGAATTTGGCTACACGTACTCTAACATGACCATCTGAACTGACTTCTCAATACCTGGCTGACCTTTGAACTCTGACAACCCACCTAGGCGTCTGTGGCATCACTCCACCTCTCTCTCCATCTCTCTATGCAGTTCCAGAGGAAGAAGTGAAGTGATGGCTACCATTCTCCTGCCTCTGGGGTCCGCTGCAGTCTTTCAACACCTTCTGCTGGGGTCAACAGCAAACGAGGAAATGTCCCAAACTCCCGGGGGCAGCATGGAATTAACATGAACACCAATTTGCAAGAGGAAGACATAATTTCTTGAGTTGAAACTATCTGATATTCAGTGTTGCTGAGTCAAACGAATGGAGCTTCAGTCCATAAGCATTCCTGACAGAATTGTGCATTTCACTATTCCACATGGAATGCAGCTATTCAAGGAATCTTCAAGGTTTTGGAAGTGCTGGAGAAATGTTAAATGATTTTGCAACCCGCTCTCTCCCCACAGCCCTGTATCAATCCCAAACTAATCCCACTGCCCTGCTCTCTCCCCACAGCCCTGTATCAATCCCAAACTAATCCCACTGCCCCGCTCTCTCCCCACAGCCCTGTATCAATCCCAAACTAATCCCACTGCCCCACTCTCTCCCCACAGCCCTGTATCAATCCCAAACTAATCCCACTGCCCTGCTCTCTCCCCACAGCCCTGTATCAATCCCAAACTAATCCCACTGCCCCGCTCTCTCCCCATAGCCCTGTATCAATCCCAAACTAATCCCACTGCCCCGCTCTCTCCCCACAGCCCTGTATCAATCCCAAACTAATCCCACTGCCCCGCTCTCTCCCCATTGCCCTGTATCAATCCCAAACTAATCCCACTGCCCCGCTCTCTCCCCACAGCCCTGTATCAATCCCAGACTAATCCCACTGCCCTGCTCTCTCCCCACAGCCCTGTATCAATCCCACACTAATCCCACTGTCCCGGCTCTCTCCCCACAGCCCTGTATCAATCCCAAACTAATCCCACTGCCCCGCTCTCTCCCCATTGCCCTGTATCAATCCCAAACTAATCCCACTGCCCTGCTCTCTCCCCATAGCCCTGTATCAATCCCAAACTAATCCCACTGCCCCACTCTCCCCCCATAGACCTGTATCAATCCCAAACTAATCCCACTGCCCCACTCTCCCCCCATAGACCTGTATCAATCCCAAACTAATCCCACTGCCCCGCTCTCTCCCCATTGCCCTGTATCAATCCCAGACTAATCCCACTGCCCTGCTCTCTCCCCACAGCCCTGTATCAATCCCACACTAATCCCACTGTCCCGGCTCTCTCCCCACAGCCCTGTATCAATCCCAAACTAATCCCACTGCCCTGCTCTCTCCCCATTGCCCTGTATCAATCCCAAACTATTCCCACTGTCCCGGCTCTCTCCCCACAGCCCTGTATCAATCCCAAACTAATCCCACTGCCCCGCTCTCTCCCCATAGCCCTGTATCAATCCCAAACTAATCCCACTGCCCCACTCTCCCCCCATAGACCTGTATCAATCCCAAACTAATCCCACTGCCCTGCTCTCTCCCCACAGACCTGTATCAATCCCAAACTAATCCCATTGCCCTGCTCTCTCCCCACAGACCTGTATCAATCCCACACTAATCCCACTGCCCCGCTCTCTCCCCACAGACCTATATCAATCCCACACTAATCCCACTGCCCTGCTCTCTCCCTACAGACCTGTATCAATCCCACTGCCCCGCTCTCTCCCCAGAGACCTGTATCAATCCCACACTAATCCCACTGCCCCACTCTCTCCCCATAGACCTGCATCAATCCCACTGCCCCGCTCTCTCCCCATAGACCTGTATCAATCCCATACTAATCCCACTGCCCTGCTCTCTCCCCACAGACCTGTATCAATCCCACTGCCCCGCTCTCTCCCCATAGACCTGTATCAATCCCACTGCCCCGCTCTCTCCCCATAGACCTGTATCAATCCCACTGCCCCACTCTCTCCCCATAGACCTGCATCAATCCCACTGCCCCGCTTTCTCCCCATAGACCTGTATCAATCCCACACTAATCCCACTGCCCTGCTCTCTCCCCACAGACCTGTATCAATCCCAAACTAATCCCACTGCCCCACTCTCTCCCCATAGCCCTGGACCAATCCCAAACTAATCCCACTGCCCCACTCTATCCCCATAGACCTGTATCAATCCCAAACTAATCCCACTGCCCCACTCTCTCCATATGGAGCTGTCATTGATTGATTATGGCAAAGATGGAGGATCTTTAATCCATGGATTCCAAGCTCACTCTGTGCAGAAATCCACTCCATCCCATTGTCCCATCTATTACTGCAGCCCTTCAATTTATTTCTTGAAAATGCCCAAACAATTTCCTCTTGAAATTCCTCAGCTTCAGCTCTTCCAGCACTCTCTCAGGCAGCATGTTCCACGTCACAATCAGGAGCTGTGTGGAAACATTTCTTCCTCACATCCCTCCTCTGCTCAAAGCCTGAAATATTTGCCTCTGATCCTTGGACCATCAGCTAACGGGAACATCTTTTATTTCCCTACCTTATCTAAACCTGTAATAAATGTGTATTCCTCGCTCAAATCTCCCCCAAACTCCTTTGCTGCACATACAGCAACCCCAGCTACTCCAACCTAACAGCACCTGCCCCTTGCCCTGATCCCTGGAATCATTCTAGTAAATCTAATCTGAGCCCTCTCACGGACCCTGACCTCCTTCCTAAAATGCAGTGTTCAAATCTGGAAGCAACATGCCAGAGCTTTTAAAAAGTTCTGCATAACTTTGCTGCTTTTGTACTCAATCCCTTTATGAAGCCAAGATTCCATATGCTTTGCTAACTCAGTACGTGTTTCCATGTATAGTATAGAGATATGTTTCCTGCGCCCTGTGTTACTGACTGTATCTTGAACGATGTTAATCCAGCTCCCTCACACTGTCACTCAGTAACCCCTCTCCCCCCAGCGCCCTGTGTTACTGACTGTATCTCTACTGATGTTAATCCAGCTCCCTCACACTGTCACTCAGTAGCCCCTCTCCCCCCAGCGCCCTGTGTTACTGACTGTATCTCTACTGATGTTAATCCAGCTCCCTCACACTGTCACTCAGTAACCCCTCTCCCCCCAGCCCCCTGTGTTACTGACTGTATCTCTACTGATGTTAATCCAGCTCCCTCACACTGTCACTCAGTAACCCCTCTCCCCCCAGCGCCCTGTGTTACTGACTGTATCTCTACTGATGTTAATCCAGCTCCCTCACACTGTCACTCAGTAACCCCTCTCCCCCCTTCACCCTGTGTTACTGGCTGTATCTCTACTGATGTTAATCCAGCTCCCTCACACTGTCACTCAGTAAACCCTCTCCCCCCAGCTCCCTCACACTGTCACTCAGTAACCCCTCTCCCCCAGCGCCCTGTGTTACTGGCTGTATCTCTACTGATGTTAATCCAGCTCCCCCACACTGTCACTCAGTAACCACTCTCCCCCCCAGTGCCCTGTGTTACTGGCTGTATCTCTACTGATGTTAATCCAGCTCCCTCACACTGTCACTCAGTGACCCCTCTCCCCCCCAGTGCCCTGTGTTACTGACTGTACCTCCTGAAATGTCAATCCCGTTACCCTATACCTCGTATCTCTGTGATGTTTCGCTGTACTTGTTGAGAATGGGTCGGAGTCCCTTGCTCCCAGGAATGACCTCACCAGCCAGAGTGAAGTTGAGTGAGAACTCAATTGGATCAAAGTAATCCTTGACACAATTCTGTGAGAGGGAGAAACAATAAGCCATTGAGAAAGACAGAAAACCTGACCTTAACTACAACTACAAAAAATTCAGAAGCATTTCTGACATTGTTAAGAGTTCTGAGCAATGTCTCGCGATTTGAAAGGCTGGGAACTGAAATGAAGTCAGTTTATTCATACTTGTTAAACATTAAAAACTCATGACAGAATTATATATTTGATTAATACATTGTTATGATCTGATAATTACTGCAAGTTATTATGCTGCTGTTTATGAGATTTTACGATGTATAATTTGATCTACAGTGCAGCACTCCCTCAGTACTGACCCTCCGACAGTGCAGCGCTCCCTCAGTACTGACCCTCCGACAGTGCAGCGCGCCCTCAGTACTGACCACCCGACAGTGCAGCGCTCCCTCAGTACTGACCCCCCGACAGTGCAGCGCTCCCTCAGTACTGACCCCCCGACAGTGCAGCACTCCCTCAGTACTGACCCCCCGACAGTGCAGCGCTCCCTCAGTACTGACCCCCCGACAGTGCAGCACTCCCTCAGTACTGACCCCCCGACAGTGCAGCACTCCCTCAGTACTGACCCCCCGACAGTGCAGCACTCCCTCAGTACTGACCCCCCGACAATGCAGCACTCCCTCAGTACTGACTCTCCGACAGTGCAGCACTCCCTCAGTACTGACTCTCCGACAGTGCAGCACTCCCTCAGTACTGACTCTCCGACAGTGCAGCGCTCCCTCAGTACTGACTCTCCGACAGTAAAGCGCTCCCTCTTACAGTACCCAGAATTAAATTGAATACTCCAGTTGACATCTAACTCATGCTGTCTAAATAAATTACACTATGAGACTGTACAAGGTGAAATGTTTGAATGTTCTCACCGGTAAGGTGATGGAGTACTCCTGACATATCTACTTCACAGTGGACAGCTGCAGGCACCTGGTCAGACTCCTGGACAAGCTCTGGAAGACAGCCCTCCCCTGCTGGTGTCCCACATCCAGGAGCAAACTGTATACCCAGGGATGAGGGAGTTTGGCTCATGTGGTGAGACTGGAGAAGGCTCATAGACGTTTACAGCACAGAAGGACACCAGTCTCCCGATCGTGTAAGCGCAGGTCAACAAAGATCTGGCCACACTGATCCCATTTTCCAGCGCATGGCCCATAGCCCTGGAGACTATGATAACACAAATGAATATCTAAATACTTCTTAAATGTTACTAGAGTTTCTGACTCAACCACCCTTTCAGGCAGTGAGTTCCAGGCTCCCACTGCCCTCTGGGTGAAAAATATTGTCCTCAACTCCCCTCTTAGCCTTCTACCTCTTACCTTAAATCTATGTCCCCTTGTTATTGACCCCTCTACGAATGGAAAAATTGCCTTCCTATCCACCCTATCTATGCCCTTCATAATCTTATACACCTCCATCAGGTCCCCTCTCAATCTTCGCTGCTCCAAGGAAAACAACCTCAGCCTATCCAATCTTTCCTCATAGCTCAGACCCTCCAGCCCAGGCAGCATCCTGGGAAATCTCCTCTGCACCCTCTCCAGCGCAATCACATCCTTCCTATAATGTGGTGACCAGAACTGCACACAGTACTCCAGTTGTGGCCTAACCAGCGTTTTATACAGTTCCAGCATTATCTCCTTGCTCTTGTATTCTATGTCTCGACTAATAAAGGCAAGTATCCCATATGCCTTCTTAACCACCTTATCTACCTGCCCTACTACCTTCAGGGATCTGTGGACATGCACACTAAGGTCCCTCTGATCTTCAGTACTTTCCAAGGTCCTACAATTCAGTGTAATCCCTTGCCTTGTTAGCCTTCCCCAAGTGCATTACCTCGCACTTTTGCGGGTTGAATTCCATTTACCACTGCTCTGTCCACCCTCCCAGTCCATTGATATCCTCCTGCAGTTTACAGCTATCCTCCTCACGATTTACCACCCTCCCAATTTTTGTGTCATTTGCAAGCCTCTCGATCATACCCGCTACATTTAAGACTAAATCATTTATGTCCACCACAAACAGCAAGGGCCCCAGCACTGAGCCCTGTGGAACCCCACTGGAAACAGGCTTCCAGTCACAGAAATATCCCTCTACCATCACCCTCTGCTTCCTGCTTCTCAGCCAATTTTGGATCCAACATGCGACTTTGCCTTGGATCCCATGGGCTCTTTCTTGACCAGAAAATAAGAACTAACTCAGCCTTCAACAAATGCAATGACCCGATCTCCACTGTTCTCGGGGGAAGAGAATTCCGCAGATTCCCCTTTGAGGGAGCAAAATTCTCCTCATCTCCATCTTAAAAGGGAGACCTCTTATTGGTAAACTGTGTACCCTGGATCTAGCCTCTCCCACAAGTGGAAACATCCTCCCAGTATCTAAAACAATTGGCATGTTTTTAAACACAAGGATCCACTGCTCCGAGGGATAACTGGAACGGGGAAACATAAATAGAAATTTCCAGTACAATCCCGATACTCCAGCGCGGGTGACAGGCACATCACAGTTTCTCGCATCCCAGGTAACCCCACCAGTTTCCCACACCCAGCCTGCCCCCAGCCCACCCACGCCCCAGCCAGGGCATCAAAACAAAGCACAACTGCGGAGTTTAAACACCGTTTCGATCCTCACTGGGAAACTTTGATCCTTTACCATTCCCCATTCAGCTGAACAGAGGAATTATTGACTCCGTTTTCAAGCGGGCTGCATGATTGGGGTTGAATAAGGAACAAGGAGAAAGGGTTCTGAGCGATATTCTGGTGACTTTCTGTTGTTCTGCAATCATGAAAATGTCATGAAAATGTCAGCAAAGACTGGGTACGCAACTGTCAGAATTTTAATCGATGCCCATAAATACACAGCATTAAACTAGTACCATGCTATCTCAGGTTCTGACATAAACCAAGCACATACCCAGGGATGGTGATGGTGGTGTCTGGAGCATTATCTGTAATGTATGATTCTGTGAGGGTGACTGAGAGAGAGAAACAGACAGACAGACAGAGAGAGAGGGAGAGAGAGCGAGATAGAGAGAGAGACACAGAGAGAGACGGGGGACAGAAAGAAAGAGGAGAAATAGAAACATAGAAACTAGGAGCAGGAGTAGGCCATTCAGCCCTTCGAGCCTGCTCCACCATTCATTATGATCATGGCTGATCATTTAACTCAATAGCCTGCTCCCACTTTCTCCCCATACCCTTTGATCCCTTTCGCCCCAAGAACTATATCTAACTCCTTCTTGAAAACATACAATGTTTTGGTCTCAACTACTTTCTGTGGTAACGAATTCCACAGGCTCACCACTCTCTGGGTGAAGAAATTTCTCCTCATCTCAGTCCTAAATGGTCTACCCCATATCCTCAGACTGTGACCCCTGGTTCTGGATTCCCCCATCATCGGGAACAACCTTCCTGCATCTACCCTGTCTAGTCCTGTTAGAATTTTATAGGTTTCTATAAGATCCCCCCTCATTCTTCTGAACTCCAGCAAATATAATCCGAATCGACTCAATCTCTCCTCATATGTCAGTCCCGCCATCCCAGGAATCAGTCTGGTAAACCTTTTTGTAGCTCTTACTGTCTGTTTAGTTACTCGTTGCTCTTCTTTGTAACTTTCCCATTCACCAGGGTCTGTGCTATTTTTTGCAATTTTGTCTGATGATTCGTTTAGTTTGATGTTGTCTCTTACCTCCTTAGTTTTCCATGGCTGTCTTTTTGGATAAGTAGAGCTTATCCCTTAGGGGTATAAACTGGTTCTGTATCACATTAAATTATTTTTTGAACACCTCACTGATCTTCTGTTATTTTCCCCATTAATAGATTTGCTCAGTTTACTGTGGGCTGTCTCTGTCTCATCCAATTGAAGTCAGCCTTACCTAAAGCTAGAATCTGAATAGCTGTTTCACGTTTCTCCCTCTCAAACAGTGCATTGAATCGATTATATTAAGATATCAATATATATATGTTCACGCACCATTCGGCTGTGAAGTAAATGTGCCTCAGTCCTCATGATTAAATCTGATATGAGCAGCCCCCTGCTGGTTCTGGGACATATTGCTGCAGAAAGCTACTCCGAACACACTCTAGAAATTCACTCCCTTTCTGCCATTTGCTGATCTTTGGACAAGGATCAGTGCTGGGACGACAGCTCTTCACAATTTACATCAATGATTTAAACTCTGGAATCAAAAACACAAACTTTAACTGTGGATGAAGCCAAATTGTGTGGGGGAAGGCAGTGTGGGGAGGAGATAGGGAGACTGTAATAAGCTACAGGAGGACATGACTAAGCTTATAGAATGGGTACATAACTGGCCAATGAAGTTCAACAGAAATAAATGTGAGGTACTGTAGACAGTGAAGGACATACAGCCATTGACCCTGCCTTCTTTGTTCAGAGAATCCTTTTGAACTCTGTGGATTTGAAGCTGCGGACAGCAATTCCCCAGCGCTGGATATTTCACTGTGACTTTCAAGAACGTCACTGCATGTATGAAATGTCTCAAGACGCTCAAGCAGACAGGAAAGTTGCCACAACAATGTATCCTCATACTTACATACAAACATACCAATGAGGAGCAGGAGTAGGCCATTCAGCCCTTCGAACCTGCTCTGCCATTCAATAATTCATGGCTGATCCGATTGTGGACTCAACTCCACATTCCTGCCTACGTCTGATAACCTTGGACTCCCCTGAGTCAAGAATCTATCGACCTCTGCCTTAAAGATATTCATTGACTCAGCCTCCAGCGATCTCTGGGGAAGGGAATTCCAAAGATTCGCAATCCTCTGGGAGAAAACATTCTTTCTCATCTCCTGACAAGGAAGTTGCTGTTTATTCTGATGTTGCAAGAGGAGGGAGAGAGTCTGCAAAGGGATGTAGACAGGTTAAGTGAGTGGGCAAAAAATTGGCAGGTGGAGTATGTGTGAAGATGTGAACTTGTCCACTTTGGCAGAAAGAATAAAAAAGCAGGATACGATTTAAATGGAGAGAGATTGCAAAACCCAGTGTACCAAGGGATCTGTCCCAGGAATATGAAGCCCTCCCTCCTATCCACATTTAAGGCTGAGTTAGACCGGTTTTTGATCGACAAGGGAGTCAAGGGTTTATGGGGGCCAGACAGGAAAGTGGAATTGAGGCCACCATCAGATCAGCCATGATCTTACTGAATGGTGGAGCCAGCTCAAGGGGCCTGTTCCTACTTCTGGTAGCGTGTGTTCTCCTGCACCCATGCCTCAAGACATGCACTGATCCTGCCTATCTTCCAATCTTTTACTCTCACTTGCACGTTGCACTGGGAGTAATCCTGAGATCAGTACCTTCGAGGCCCGACTTGTTAAACTTCTTCCCGAGCACCTGAAAATCTGACTGCAGGACCTCAATACCTGCATTCCCTATGTGGATGGTACCAATGTGCACCACAACTTCGAGCTCACTTTCCTCCCCCTGCAGAATATTCTGCATCCTCTCTCTTATATCCTTCAGTTTAGCTCCAGGATACGGGACTCACGATGACGATGACTGAAATGCCCATCGGTCCTCCTGACTATCAAATCTCCCGTAATGACTGCATTTGGACTCTTTGATATTCCCCCTGGAGAGTCCCTTCCCATTGGTCTCATGGTCTGGGATGCACTACATCAAGGGGTTGTCACGTCCAACGCTGAGTTCCAGTATGAGAGAGACAAACCACCAAGACTCCTGGACTTCCTGCCTTTTCCTCCTCTTCCATCTATGATCCTGAACTCAGACGGCCTGGGGAGCAATCACCTCCTGGAACGCAGCAGCCAGGAAACTTTCCTCAGTGACTCCGGCTGCCTTTTTTGCTTTGCCTTTCTCCTCCTCTGAGCAACAGGCTTATTTGATATTTTACTCTTTAACTATCACTCTTTCTGTTTAGTTGACTTTTAAGTTTTAAACAATTTCAACTGCCATTATGTCAATGCACATCGGACCCCAAGTAGCTGCAATCAAGTTAAAAAGTTTCTGTGTTCACTCGATATTCTTCCAGTTCTTCTGTCCCTTCTGCAAGTGGTCCTTACATTCCTTATGATCAGGAGCATCCATTTATTGCCGAATGAGTGGGGATGTGATAGCATGACTCGAGGCTGGAACAGTAAGATCCACAGTTGCTGGATCTGGATATGATAATTACGTGCTTCCTGTAAAATAGCTAAGGTGGACTCATGACAATCTCAGCAAGATGAAGGCACTTGCAAACTAAGAAACTACTTTATTTTACAACAAATACACCCATGCACAGAATTCAGTTTTCACTAAGTTCAATCAAGGGCAAAGTTTAAGCAACTTATTTATGATGCTCCCCATAACGTCAAATTTTTAAGTCAGAGGTAGGTAGATTCTTGATAAGCAAGGGGGCGAAAGGCTATTGGGGTAGACGGGAGGTTGGAGTTGAGGTTACAATCAGATCAGGCATGATCTCATGGAATGGCAGAGCAGGCTCGAGGGGCCGAGTGGCCTACTCCTACTCTGAATTCATGCGTAAGTGAAGTTAAAGAACATCTTGCTTTAAATGGAGAGAAAGCGCGGCTCTACTGCCTTTCTTCCCATGCCACTCGAAACAGTTGGTGCAGACACGATGGGCCAAATGCGCTGTAACAATCCTGTGAATTCGGAAAACCTGCTATGGATCATCTTTTTCCAGAGAAAAGCAGCAAACAAACCTCAAACCCCCAGCTCTACACTGACAGCAGATATCAAGCTGTTAATCAAGGCCACTTTGATTTAGTTACACCATCTGCTATCCCAATGAACCCAATCCAGCAGTAGGATGTGGATATCACTTGGCAGTAGATGATCCTGATTATTTCAAACTGATCTGCTGTATGACAAGCTCATTACTGTTCATTTTGGTAATGAGGAATGAATCTACTTTACATTTCAGAAGATTGTGCATTTCTGGGAGCTGTCCTTTTGTGACTGGAACTTGGATTCGTAATATCGGAGTATAAATTAACTCCAAAATCTCAGAGCAATCAGGCCAAGTGGCTCAGATATTGATCGGCCTCCGTCTGTGCTCTAAAGCTGGGCATAGTTTCAAGACTAAACAAAGCCAATTAATTGCAAAGCCATGGTCTTAGACCAGCAAAAGAACGGAACAAAGTGAACACGGTTTCAAAGCGTCATCGTGCCTGAGAGAGAGAGGCAGCTCAAGTCAATGTTAGAAAACCAAGTCACGTAATGTACCTGAATTTGCAAATAAATCTTCAAGAAAGCTCAACATGACAGAATGTGACACAAGTTGGAAGCTTAAGTACAAACTGTAACTTCCTTCCTAACAGCACTATGGATGTAGCTACACGAGGTGGACTGCAGCAGTTCTAGAGGGCTTCTCGAGGGCAATCAGAGATGGGCTATAAATGCTGGCTTAACCAGTGAGGTTTACATCCAATGAAAGAACAGGCCGCTCTACCAAATCTTCCCAGCCCCCCACGCCATGAGGCAGTTCCCCAGTCACTCCAATATCTACTTACAGCCACAGCAGCAAACATGGCCGTCAGCGAGAGAGAATCCTTCACAACGGCCAGGTCAACAGCTTGTGTCCAGGAAATTACATTTCTTTGCTGTGAGAAAGACCGGGTTAACTCACTCAAATGTTCTACCGTGTCAGCTTTGACAACATTGATTCAGTCAAATTCTTCACTCTTGTAAAGGGTTAGAATAATAGTTTGCAAATTAAATGACAAACTTGATAGGAAGCATGGCAGTCAGGACATTTTGTCACCCAACAAGTAAATAAATGGGCTATTTCCAGCGAAGAATTTTAAAAGATCTGTGTAATTGTGGTCAAGAGACACTTAGACAAATGTCTGGAGAGAGATGGAATTGACAGACACAATGAATAGGTGGGGAGACAGGTTAAGGGATAAGAGGAGAAGGTGGGGAGTTGATATTGGTGGGGATAGAGCACCTTGGGAATGGGTGATACAGGAAGGAGTTGGGCCAAATCTGCGAGAAATGGATGGGGTCAATGTTTGTAAAAAAAATCTTGTTTTAAATTGAGAAAAGCAGTGAGGTGGCTTGGTTAAAAACGGAGAAATCTAAACAAAACAAACCGAGTGAGTGGACATGACAGAGAGAAGATGGGGGTGGACAGGTGTAGCTGAGAATGGGGAAAGTTGTACAGTTGAGAAGTGGGAAGCTGTAAGTGAGAACATACACTCATTTAGTCATCTCCAGCTCCCCATCTCCATAGATTACAACCTGGGAGGGTGGCTCAAGGGACATTTGGAAGGACCAAGTAATGCCAAAGGCACCAGGTTGGTGGGGTGCACAGCCCTGTACACTGAACTGGAAGTGATTTCTGTTGACATCAAGGACTTGTGTATATATATTATGTTAATGCATGTACCTAATCACGTTATAAGTATAGGAGATGGTGTGAGATGGGTTATTAAAAATGAAACCGTCTTTTAGAATTATGACGGTTCATTTCTCGATAGGGAGGGGGATGTCATGAAGAGATATTAATGAATATAATATTACTGGAAATTATTTTAAATTAGATTTGTAATAGGGTCTGTGTCTGTGGGTGTGAGTGTGTGTGTATGTGCTAGTTGGATTAAAGCCAGATAGTCTGGGTGCTTTGATGTACAATAGTTTTGAGGTATTAACTGGGTAAACAGTAAGTGAAAATATATAGAGTATGTTTGCATTTTGTTGAATAAAGGGTGAATTTGTGCACCTAGCTAGGAGACACCAAGCAATATGTTTCTATCACTAATAACACTGATACTATGAAAGGGGTTTTATTGTTGAAGAGGTGGTGTATGTGTGTTTGTGTGTGTGTGTGTGTGTATATATGTGTGTATGTGTGTGTGTGTGTGTATATGTGTGTGTGTGTGTGTGTATACGTGTGCCCCTCCTCACATTCTATGTTCTGTTCAGAACCTGTAAAGGTAGAGTCAGTGCCAATTAACAACAAAGAAAGTACCCAGACAGTTTGACTGCAGTGGTGCACAATTACTACTTTCCCATCAAACCCCATTACCTTGCCAGGTCCTTTCCACTCTTTCCAGCCTTCCCTTTAATAACATACCGTGTCTCCCTGTCTAAACGGTATTCCTGATGTTTTATGCAGTGCCAGAGGGCTCGCCAAATTTTCTCCGAAACCTCAAGTTTTAATGAGAGCTTTTCTGCCCGCATGTAAAGTGTTCAGGTAAGCAGAGAATGTGGAGCTAACGCTAATCCCTTCTAGATCAGAGAGTGCATCTGACAACACCGAAGGCAAATTGGGAAGCACTGTTCTACCCCATTGCCACTGATTCCAATCCCTGTTACCTCCCCCGCCAACCAGCACAGCCTTTCAGGGTTCACCCAGACCACGCCTTGTAGCCCTTCTTGTAAACATTCAGGGCCAAATGCAAGTGTCAGTTGTTGCCCTTGTCTGCCTCATTTTTTTTACAGCATTCAGCAATCACAATTTTACATCCCAGTCATGTGAAACACATGCCTCCAGCCTCACTGCTCCCAGGTTCTCTCCCCTGCTCAAGGCCCTGCTCAAGCTTTAGTATTGTCCCATTGGTGTCACCAGCCTTTCCGACTACAATTCCCAATCTGCATGTACAAAACCAAAGTCGGCAGCCACAATTTCAGAAATGAGAACATCAAGTTCCACGCTGACATCCAGACGTTGGCACAATCCAAGAAAAGGGGCAACTGGACAGTGGAATGGGCCTAATCCTCTCTACTTTAACCAGGGCCCTAAAGGCCAGCTGCAGAGGTCAGACACTGTACCACATCCCTGGATCCAACCTGGGGATTTGTTGGCACAGTTTCACCCGAGTCAGTGAATTGGCCAAGTAGCCCAATCGGGACATATCACATTACACATTACATTAAGCACCCAAGGCATCACATCCCCTGACGTGCACAGTTGTCGGAAGAGTCAGGAGTTCTTTCTCATTGTTGTGAATCGTGATGGCCTAAGAATGAACCATGGGAATTACAGAAAACTGCAGTCTAGGTGTGACGATAGCTCATCAACAGCCTCAGTTCTGTTGGCCAGCATAAATCCTCTCCAAATGGTAATGTGTGCGTCATTTAATTTATCTTGCAGCTTAACTGACTGAATTGGGGTGGTGGGGGGTTTTGAGGGGTCTAAATTGAAAGAAATTTACCTTGAAGGACCAGGTTTTTGGCACCATTGATGATCTGAGTCACAGATCTAGCATCCACCTTAAGTGTGTGTGTTGCTGTTGTCCCTGTGATAACCACATTGTGCCATTGATTGTCACCCAAGACCTTTTCAGAGTTCCGCTTGATAACGTGTAGCCCATTTCCAGGTCAAACACATTGTGGATGTATCTGCAGAAGGACACGGATTCATCACGTTTGAAACAAATCCTGGAGCCAGGGCTGGTGAGCAAAGGACATCAACAAACAAAAGTGAAATCGAGGAATTCGTGTATATTGTAAATTGCAATTAATATTAATATATTATTAATGTAATAAATATTACACTGCTTAGCAAAAAATATATGTCACATAATTAATATTAAAATTAGGAAATAGAAAAATGAGAAGCTGTGCATTTATCACAGATTCATTGTTTAATTTTAATTTAACTTTGGCAATGAAAATGTTAACCAGATCCTCGATGATTATTTAATATTCTTCCTTTTTCAAAGAAAAGCACTCTTGAATTGCTTGATGCCTGGGAAGGCAGGATTGTCATATGAGGAGAGGTTGGGCCGACTAGGCCGGTATTCACTGGAGTTTAGAAGAATGAGAGGAGATCTTAAAGAAACTTATAAAATTCTGACAGGGATGGACAGACTGGATGCAGGAATGAGGTTTCCTCTGGCTGGGAGGGGGGTCTAGAACAAGGGGTCACAATCTCTGGATACGGGGGAGGCTATTTAGGGCTGAGATGAGGAGAAACTACTTCACTCAGACGGTGGTAAAGCTGTGAAATTCTCTCGCTAGAGTCACTGATTATATTTAAGAAGGAAATAGATAGATTTCTAAACTCTAAAGGCATCAAGGGATATGGGGAGAGAGCAGGAATACGGCATTGAGATAGCGGATCAGCCATGATCAACTTGAATGGTGGAGCAGGCTCAAAGGGCCAAAGGACCCACTTCTGCTTCTATTTTCTATGTTTCCCCTCTCAAAAGCATTGACTATCTTTGTACGATACAAGGTTCCATGGGTAGCTTTCATTCTCTAATGCCTTGTCCAGTTATCTCTTCATGTGTGAACTTCAAGTGTGGATTTGCAAAGGAAGAATTGGCCTTTGTATGTTGCCTCATGATGTCGCAAAGCAACTTCAGAGCCACTTAAAGCAAAGTCACTGTTGTGATGAAGATAGCTGGGGCTCGAATCGACAAGAAAGCTCTGAATCGGTCATGTTGAAAGGTAGTGAATGGGATGAAGATGTACAAGATAGCAACTGGAATAGCAAAGATTAATAACAGCACTATTCCACAGTAAAACGTCACACTGAGAGCGGGGAGATCTCTGCACAAACAGTTAGCAGGTCAGGGCTGACGTCAGGGAGTCACTTTGCAGAAAGAATGCATGTAGAAAAATGGGTGGGCTCATGGAGGCAGAAATCCCAGAATGGTTGAAGAAGCAGTTTGAAGCAAATGAACTAAATGCCTGTCAGATCTCTACCAATCTTTGTGATATTTGTCATTAAAATAATCTCTTGTTCTGGCTCACTGTTTGGCACAAGAAAAGCCAGAGAAAATGAACCCACAGCCAAGGCCAATTAAGTTAAACCATTCACTAAAAGTCAACAAGCCAATAATTTTTTTTTTTTTTGGGGGGGGGGGGAATTAGCCCTGACCCTATGATCTAATTAGTTAAATAAGCACTTTTTAAGATTTGTTATAAAGGCTGTTGTGACAATACAAATACAAACTTTAAGGAGTAATTTCTACATTCTGATTTAAACCACCATTCACCCTCAGCTGACTGGCTGGATACTTGCTTTGAAACTAAGGTGTTTTACATTACAGCCCTGTGATTTCCCTTCTTTATATTTACACTGCTCCTACTCTCCATGAGTCACTGACCAACAGCAGATGTGGTGAATCCAGTGAGAGCTCAAACAAAACAACCCAAACAAGTTTCCCGTACCCTTTAACTAGTCCCACAGCAATGAAATCATTGCCATCGCCATCGTTGAACAAGATGAATCGATCGGCAGAAGTGGTCTTAAACTGGAAGACGAGGCACGGACGTGCATGCCTGCAGAGTAGCCAGGGTCAAATAGATATTCTTGGTTTTGAAAGTGACGGGATCTGCAATAATGGGCCTCATGCCAAAACTGGTGTTTATTCAATGCCCCTGTTTTTTACACAGATCAATGTACATCATTCCATTGAACATCAGGCTCTGCAGGTGCCCAAGAAGCTGGACGGGGCAACGGAGATGAAACACCATTCTGTCATTATCCCAGTCTCAATGTTGTGAAATTCCAGGCGTGTGTGGGCACCGAGCATTTGACCTAAAAGTACAAAGTACATAATCACTGATGCTGGCTCAATCCCCACCTCCCACAACCATTTTCCGGAGTCACTGCGAGCATAACTGGGCCAGGTGCAGAACCAGCTAGATACAAGGGAAACCTTCCATTACTTTGCTCCTATTGTTTCTAATGGTTTTCTTTATTCATTGCAAGCCCAGCATTTGTTGTCCATCCTTAATTGCCCTTAAGGAAGAGGTGGTGGTAACTGTCCGGCTTGCTAGGCCAATTCAGAAGGCAGTGAAGAGTCAATCACATTGCTGTGGGTCTGGAGTCAGAGATTGGCCACACCGGGTAAGGACACGTCTCTTTCTCCAAATTACATTCGTGAACCAAATGGGTTCAGACAACATTCTGGTCATTTTATGGTCACCACTACAGATACTAGCTTTTTTATTCCAGATTTATTTAACTACCTGAAGTTACATTCTCCAACTAGCATGGTGGAATTGGAACTTATATCTCCAAATTATTAGGGGGGAGAAGGTTGTGTCATGGTCATGTGACTGGGCTCATAATCCAGGAGCCCAAGCTAACGCTCTGGGGTCACGGCTTCAAGTCCGACCAAGGCAGCTGGTGGAATGTAAATACAATTAATAAAACCTGAAATATAAAGCTAGTCTCAATAATGATGACCATTAAACTATTATTGATTGCTGTAAAAACCCATCTGGGACACTAATGTTCTTTAGGGAAGGAAATCTGCCCTCCTTACCTGGTCTGGCCTACATGTGACTGCACTCAGCTCAAGGGCAGTTAGGGATGGCCTTGTCAGCAATGCCCACATCCCATCAAAGAATAAAATAAGAAATAGTCTAAGCCTCCAGATTACTAGTTCAGTAACAGAGCCAATATACCACTGTACCCAATAAGGTGCTTCAATCCTATTCTCAGAACATCTTGCAACAATGTGAACCACGAAGTTTGCCATCTTGAGATTTCTAGTTTAGGACAAACATGTGCCAATTAGACTCTGTGGACTTGCTCTCTAATACGTTATATTACTTAATTCCCATTTAGTCACTCATTAATGAAAGTAACCCAATATCTAGTCAGCATTCCACAAACAGAAACACTGGATGGCGCTTTTACTATGGGAAGAAGCCTCCACATCTGTTTACAGTTTAATTAATCATTAAACCTTAATTAATTAAACCTAAGGGTGCATTTACTTCACAATTGTGGAGTCAGTTGACATTATAATTACAATGTATGTGCAGCCTAAGTGCAGTCACAGTGCTCATCTTCATCTCATAGTCAGTTCCGAGCTTCACACACATTTTACACTCCTACGTTTAGCATTAGGACAAAGCCGTTTCAGCTGTGCTCCACACTTGTGGAGTTTAAATGCACTTGAGGAGAGTGGGACGTTTTGAGGTTCAATCACTTTTGCATATGGAGTAAATTGATCACAGCCAGGATTGTGTTGAGGTACCTCCAAGTGAGCTGCTAATCTGGGCACTGAAAAGGGTAAAGAGTCCACATCTAGTTTCTAATTGTTACCCTGTAATCCTAGAAGTTTACACTTCTGTAATGTTGGATGAGACCAGGTCTGGGTTGGGATATAATGTTCCTGAAACGAACTGTTGACTGGACTCACAATGGAGGTACTTGAGGGTTGCACCTTCAGAAAAGGAAATAAAAGGAGTAAAAAGGTATAATTTATTTTTAGACAAAGGACACTGCTAGCTTCTGAATACTTGTAGCTTTGGCAACAGTTTCAAGTTTCCATGGTGAGATTTAAACGAGAGGTACATGCAATATTGTTTAACACAGATTCAGAATTAAACTTCAAAATGTTGCATACCCTTCCTTGTATCCGTACAGAGTTCACTTCAAATTCTAATAGCAAGTGCACATGTACGTTGAAATTCTACTGAGTAGGTGGTGTAGTCTGGGCAGTTCACCAACAGTCAGTGCACTTCAACATTTGTGAAGTGTTCCAGACATTTTAGTGGTGTGATTGGGTGCTATATAAATGGAAGTCTTTGTTAAAGATCAGTGTTTCGAATGCAGGGGAGTTGAAGATCAAGTTTTCTCTTTTTCTTCTTTTGGAACAACAAACTTACTTGAAAAGAACTTTATAAAGAATTCAAAAATAATGTGCAATTCATATTAATAAAGCCATTGCCTCGTGTGACCTGGACTGTGAGAATAGAGGAATAATGCAGGTTTGAGGTCCTGGGAAAGAATGAGTGGGAATAAGAGATGACACATTCAACACAGCGAGGAGCAAAAGCAAATATGACAAAGATTTGGGACTCTGGGGAAGCAAGGGAGAAAAACTCAGCTAATAGAAGACTGATTCCAATCAAAAAAATAGGAAGAGAAGAAAAGTTCCAATGGAGAGCAAGGAAACATTTGGGACAAGAGACCATCTTTTGCTTGTGTCCTGCTCAGGAATGTTGGATTTTTAGAAGAGCTTCCTCGTGTTACTCAACTCTTGCATTGGTTTAGGCTTTACTGAGAGTTAGTTCCCATTGGTTGAGAGGGAAAGAAGCATCAGTCAGAAAGAGGGGTGGAGAGGGCACAATATGAGAGAAAGGAGGAGATAGCGATTCAAAGAATGTCAATGAAAGAAAGCCTAAACATCGACTCGTTGAAGGTAAGAGGTGTCTGCTGTAGATCTGACGTGGGGTCCGGTGGGCGGGGGCGGGAGGGGTCATGCAGAAAGAGTGTCTTCAGAAGATTCAAGGGCAGGTTTTATTCATCCGTTCAAGTGCAGAGAGTTTGAGATGGATTGTACTGCTACACAAAAGCATTCTTTCTCTTTTTCAATTTCTCACTCCACCCCTCTCCTACCCAACTCCTAGTTGCAAGTCCGCTTGGTGTTTCCCTCTTCACGTTTGTTTGTGTGTGGATTTAAATGAACTTTGAAGTAAAAAATGCTGAACGCGATTTGGTTTGTCCCGAATCTCAAGGCTTTGGTTTTAACATTCCTTCTGGTTTGTAAAGCATTAACCAATCGTGCCTGGCTGTCGCTGTTTTGAAATTAAAGCTTTTGGCAGTTGCCAAATGCCATCTGCGGGCTGATCCTGGTAATGGTTCAATAGAAAGTACGTTCAAAGACAAGAAAATCACACAGGAAATTCAGTCTGCTCTTAAAACTGTACTGAACACTTTACACCTCCCCAAGAAAATACAGTCAAGACGCTTCTGGGAAGGTGAGCTCCTGTTTTAAAGTGACTGGATAAACTTGGCCTTATACTGCTCACAGAAAACATTGCTGCATAATTAACTCACTTTGACGTTTCAATGTCAATTCATTTATTTTAATGTAAATCATTTGATTAAGAAGGTACTGATTTATGAAGGGTTGTGGGACACATCTCTAAAGATCATCTGTTTAGAAAAAGCATCTCCAGGGAGCTCTCTCACACTTAGGTACAAGTTATCACCAGGGCCAGGATTTTACGGCCCCGCCACGTTGTGTCTCCCCGGTCAGCCAGCAGATGCAGCGAGCCATTAAAATCTCCATTCATTTCGGTGGGACCGTAATATCCCGCCGGGCGGGAGGGGCTGTAAAATCCTGGCCCAGGACTGGACTTTGTGGAGGAACATCAAGCAGGACGGATGGCAGACGAATAACGGAACCTGGCCGATTGTGGATGGATGGGAAATAGTGTGGGTCCCCTTACAGGCGGGGCAAATCTTTCTGTCCAACTTTCTTCAATACCTAGACGCATAAGAAGAAAATCTCTTATTAAAGTCTAAATCGTATATTGTTTTTCCTTTTCCTTTAACGCCATCGAATTCTGTAAATTTGTGCGATTAAAGCGACTAGCTTCAGAGAGTCATTGAGGCTGATAGCACGAGAGAGCTGAGTTAACAGCAGTAAAGATCCAGGACCAGGCTTTTCTCCTGGCTACTACACTGGCACAACTTCACCATGGCTGCACCTTCACCCTGCACTCCTCACCTCGGGTGATTTGGAGGGTCAGATTGAAGCGTCAATTGGAGCTCAGTTGGGGACAGAAGGCTGAGTGCCACGCCAGAGATTTGAGCACATAATTCAGTGCAGCACTCAGGAAATTCTGTACTTGCACTAAGGCCCTGTCTGACCTCTCAGGCAAGTGGAAAAAGTCCCATGGTTCTAGTCAAAGAAGAGCAGACAGTTCTCCTCACGCACTGGCCAACATTTACCAACCAAAGCGATCTGGTCATATCTGACCCAAGTGTTATTTATGGGCTCTTGTTGTGAGCTCTGTGGCAGCTTAACTGCAACATCGACAACACTTTGAAAAGTATTTTTTTATTCTTTTATGGCATGTCGGCATCACTGGCAAGGGTTGCCCAACCCTAACTGCCCTTCAACTGAGTGGCTTGTTTGGCCATTTCAGAGGGCAGTTAAGAGTCAACCACATTGCTGTGGGTCTGGAGTCCCATGTAGGCCAGACCAGGTAAGGATGGCAGATTTCCTTCCCAAAAGGACATTAGTGAACCAGATGGGTTTTTAACAACAAACAATAACAAACTCAGTATTACTTTGTGTTCCAGGTTTTATTAACAGAATTTAAATTCCACCAGCTCCCATAGTGGGATTTGAACCCATGTCCACACAGCATTAGCCTGGGCTTCTGAACGACACATTCAGTGACATTACCCTCTCCTGCTCATAACTGATCCTCATCATCTTTCATCATTATCTGTGAAACAATCTGGGATGTCTCGAAGTTGTGAAAGGTGTCATATAAATGCATCTTCTTTCTTTCATTTATTATTGTCCATTTATTATCGGGGGCTAGCCTTGTTAGGGCTGGGAGGGGAGAAGTGGGGCGCGGTAGGCGGGGAAAGAAAGATGCTTATTGCTGCTGGAGGCCTGTAGAAGACGACTGTGATACAGCCCGGCCAGCTGCTTCTGCAGCAACGGAAGAAAGATTTTTTTTTTAAATGAAACATTTGAAGTGATTGGGAAAGTATAATTCATTACTCCCTAATTAATTGTATACCTTTGAGGCCTTTAAAGTTTAATCACCCTCAGTCCTATGTCTGAACTTTCCTGTACCACGTGAACGTACACTGTTCCTGCACTTAGAAAATTGCAGGAACACGAAACCTGCTCCATAAGTGAATACCATGGATGCATTTAAAGAAAAGCTGGATAACCACATGAGGGAGAAAGGAATCGAAGCTTTGGTAGTAAAGAACTTGAGCATTGCTGAAAAAAGGGCCATGTCTAAATTTTTCGTATCACACTGATGAGTCCAAAAAGTTTAGACAGGTCTCCTTTTCAGCAATACTCAAATAGAAGGACATGGTGATAGAGGGCAGAATCTTACCAGCCCTGAGGATTTGGAATCAGGTGAGGGGTGGGGGTTGGGGGGAGAGAGAGGAGGTGGGGAGCCTAGAAAATACGACTGAAGCCGGTTGGGTCTGTTCTCCAGTGTGTTTCTGCCTTCAGGAGATTTTCATGGAGGTCGGATCTTGAGGCAGCAGTTTCTAGTTCGCCCGTGACACGATTGAGGGCCACGGATGCCTCAGCAGCATCCACATCTCCCATAATGGGGGTTGCTCATTGGCTGCCTCCCATAAGATGGTGCTGCAGGGCACACCACCTTCAAATGGCCTTGATGCCAGAGAACCTTTTTTTTTACAGTGGAGAAGACACTGCCCAGGGTTAGCTGAAAAAGTTGGCAGGAGGCTTTTGTGGAGTATAAACTCTGGCATGGAATAGTTGGGCTGAATGACCTGTCTCTGCACTGTAAATGTCATTTAGCGCTGCACTCTATTATAATATTGGTAGCCTACTGTCCAATTTCAAGAAATTCCAGAAGAGCTGGTGGGATGGTTTTCAATTCAGTGGTGGAATGAGCATTTCAACCCTGCCCAGTGGAGCAGTGTGAAGGAACCAGAATAATGTCTAATATCTCCCCACCTCCGTCACTACGGCCCCAAACCCCACAACGATTCAACCAAAATAACTCAAGCTTTGTCTGCATTCTTATCACTTCAGCATCCTCGTGTGATCATTTACATTTTCCAAGCCAATACTCGTCATTGTGGCCTACCATTTAAAAACAAAACACAGGGGAGAAAAAAACTGTGTAGTCCAAAATAATCATGATAAAGGAGTGATTTGAGCACAAGCAGTGATGCTAAATAAGCAGAATCACTTGTGCTGGTTGTTAATGAAGTCAATGGAACTGAGTGTTGGATGGAGTGCAGGATGGGCAAAGTGATACCGTCTGTTTTGTGCTCTCCGCCCAACTCAATTTCACTCCATCTAATCCTTTGTCACTTTTCAGAAAGTGATTAAGGAAGTTGAAGATCTCGTTCTCGCCTCTCAGTGAGATCCTAAATAAGAAAGTTAAGTTGCAATTACCCTGCAGACGTACTGATCTCAGAGCAGAATTTCCAGGAGGCAGCACTCACCCATCACCCACCAGGCCGCAGTTACCTGCTAACCTCACTCCTGCCCCGAGCCAGGGAGAAGCTCAGAAAATGCAGTGCCCTGCCCCCCATGTGCTCATATTGAATGTTAGGAGAGTGTGGTTAGCAACATAGAAACACAGATCTCAGTCCCAAAATCTCCAAATGACCCACCATCAACAGCCTTTCACAATGACACAGTTCCAGGTCTTCACTGCCATTTATGTGGGAGTGGAGGTTATTTATATGATGACCAATCTTACAAATGTTGTCTATTTATATTACTAAGACATTTTGAAATGTTAACAAGTTCACAGGTGATCTTGCCTTTATGTTGGGCTGAAGCCAGAGTGAATTGGAAGCAGCATCAGACTGCCTGTCCTGAGAAAGGTTTGCTGCAGCTGGGCATTCATGCTCAGGGGATTCAGATTGGCATTTGACACCAGAAGTTAGAAAGCTATTTTCACCTTAATGTAACAGCACAGCAAATCCCCCAGGATAACAATTACTCTGACTACATTTCAAAATATTGCTGAATTTCTAATATATCCAATCTGCAAAAGAGCTCATAGAAACATAGAACATAGAAACTAGGAGCAGGAGTAGGCCATTCGGCCCTTCAAGCCTGCTCCGCCATTCATTATGATCATGGCTGATCATCCAACTCAATAGCCTGCTCCCGCTTTCTCCCCATATCCTTTGATCCCTTTCGCCCCAAGAGCTATATCTAACTCCTTCTTGAAAACATACAATGTTTTGGTCTCAACTACTTTCTGTGGTAACGAATTCCACAGGCTCACCACTCTCTGGGTGAAGAAATTTCTCCTCATCTCAGTCCTAAATGGTCCACCCCATATCCTCAGACTGTGACCCCTGGTTCTGGATTCCCCCATCATCAGGAACAACCTTCCTGCATCTACCCTGTCTAGTCCTGTTAGAATTTTATAGGTTTCTATTAAATCCCCCTTGTTTACATCAAGTTTCAGTCCCTGAAAATTTAACAGATGGTTATTTTCCTTGCTCCCAGCCACCATCAATTCATTTATACTGTTTCTATTCATTTCAGCCAAACTTATTTATCATTGTGCTTCAGGTGAAAACAGGCAATGCCAGGCCTGGTTGCCAAGGCCACCCTCACCTCTGTTGTTAGTATTATAGGAAACAAAGAACTTGCATGTGTTTAATACTGTTTATGGCCTCAGGACATCCCAAAGTGCTTGAAAGGAATGAAGTACATGTGGAGCATCGTCACTGTTGCTGAGGTTAATATACGAGCCAATTTACACTCAGCAAGCTCCCACTAACAGAAATGCAATAACCAGCAGGAATTCTGTTTTAGTGATGTTGTTTGAGGCTTTTATCCAAAACAGCTCCACGGGATCTTTTATGTTCAGCTGAGATGGCAGATGGGGCCTTATCCAAATACGGCAGCACCTTGAAGACTGCAGCACTCCCTCAATACTGCACTGGGAGCATCAGTCTAGGTTTTGTGTTCAAATCTCTGGATTAGGACTTGGCCACAACCTTCCCACTCAAAGTCAAGAACTGTGCTCACTGGGCCACAGCTGACATTGTTGGTGTGAACCCTGAGAGAAAAGCAGCTACTCCCGCTCAGGGTTAGTACCAATATTCAGCAAGCACTTGGAGATTTTCAGAAAAATACTTAAATCTTGTTGGGAATATCAGGGAACAAGCATTGTTAGAAGCCAAGCCTGGAACTGGGGAAAAGGCTGCAGGAGGCAAACGTTCCCTTGGGGCAGTGGGTAAGTCAGTCTGCCTCAGTCAGAAAGTCCACGTTCAAGCTCCACATCTGAGGCTTGTGCCCAATTGATGTTGACCAACTGATCAGTGCAGAGCTGAGGGAGCACCTCACTGCTTTTAGCTGGTACATCTTTTGGATGCCCTTTATCTGCCCTTCTATCTCTCCCTGACTGTTTGGGGGGCTATCGTACACTCCCAGCAATGTGATTGGTCCATTTTTGTTTTTAAGTTCTACCCATCTGGCCTCATTTGAGGATCCTTCTAAGATATCATCCCTCCCTATTGGAGTAATTGACTCCTTGATCAATATTGCAACACCACCTCCTCTTTTACACCCCTCCCCCCAGCACCTGAAGATTCTATACCCCAGACTATTGAGCTGCCAGTCATGCCCCTCCCTCAACCATGTCTCTGTGGTAGAAATGATATCATATCTCCATGTGTTAATTAACACCCTCAACTCTTCTGCCTTACTCACAAGACTCATGGCACTAAAATAAATGCCATCCAGACTTATCATGCTCCCTTGTGCCTTGACTTGACTATATACACTCTGCCTTCCAGACTGACTTGGTTTTTCTTCTACACTTGTCTGTACATCCGACTATACCTCCGCTCCGTATCCCATCCCCCTGCAAAATTAGTTTAAACCCTCACCAACGGCATTAGTAAACACCCCCCACCCCCCACCCCAGCAAGGACGTTGGCCCCGTTCCGGTTCAGGTGCAACCCGTTGGATTTGGACAGGTCCCACCTTCCCGAGAAACGGACCCAGTGATCCAGGAATCTAAAGCCCACCGTCCTGCACCAACTCTTCATTCGTCATCTCTGTCAGCCTATACCTATACTCAACTAGCACGTGGCGCCAGAAGTAATCCAGACTGCGTAACCTTTGAGGACCTGCTTTTCAAGCTGCTACCTAGCTCCCTAAATTTTTGTGCCAGGACCTCATCCCTCTTTGTACCTATGTCGTTGGTACCAGTGGAAACCATGATCTCTGACAGTTCGCCCTCCCCCTTCAGCCCTGCAGCCGTTCAGTGACACACTTAACCCTGGTCCAGGGAGGCAACGCACCATCCTGGAGTCACATCTGTGGCCGCAGAAGCACCTGTCTATACCCCTGACGATTGAGTCCACTATCACGACTGGTCATCCTCTCTTTCCCCTCCCACCTTGTGCAGCTGGGCTCTGACTGCACTCTCCAGAGGAACGGTCACTCTCACCGTTTTCCAACACAGAAAAACTGTTGTTGAGTGACCATAAGACCATAAGACATAGGAGCAGAAATTAGGCCATTCGGCCCATCGAGTCTGCTCCGCCATTCAATCATGGCTGATAAGTTTCTCAACCCCATTCTCCCACCCTCTCCCCGTAACCTTTGATCCCCTTACCAATCAAGAACCTTTCTATCTCGGTCTTAAATACACTCAATGACCTGGCCTCCACAGCCTTCTGTGGCAATGAATTCCATAGATTCACCACTCTCTGGCTAAAGAAGTTTCTCTTCATCTCTGTTCTAAAAGGTCTTCCCTTTACTCTGAGGCTGTGCCCTCGGGTCCTAGTCTCTCCTATTAATGGAAACACCTTCCCCACGTCCACTCTATCCAGGCCTTTCAGTATTCTGTAAGCTTCAATCAGATCCCCCCTCATCCTTCTAAACTCCATCGAGTATAGACCCAGTGTCCTCAAACGTTCCTCATATGTTAAGCCTTTCATTCCTGGGATCATTCTCGTGAACCTCCTCTGGACCCTCTCCAGGGCCAGCACATCCTTCCGGAGATACGGGGCCCAAAATTGCTCACAATATTCTAAATGTGGTCTGACCAGAGCCTTATAAATCCTCAGCAGCACATCCCTGCTTTTATATTCTAGTCCTTTCGAAATAAATGCCAACATTGCATTTGCCTTCCTAACTACCGAGTGAGATGCACTCTGGGGCTTTCCTGACTACTTGCCTGCCTCCCTTCTTCTGCCTGGTGGTCACCCGTTACTTCTCTGTCTGCACTTCCTTAAGCTGCAGGGTGACCACGTCTAAAAACATGCTATCCACGCCCCCCCCCCCCACCCCCTCCCCTGGCCCGAGCCACTGCCCCGGTCCGAGACCAGACCGAGCAACACCCCCGGCCTGAGCCCTGTCCTGCTCTTCCCCAGACCCCAGCTCTGCCCCCTGCCTGTGCACTGAACCCCCAGCCCTGAGTCCTGCCCCGAGCCCCGCCCCCATCTCCGAGCCCCGCCCCCACGCCGAAGCCCCACCCCCAGCCCGAACCCGGCTTCTTGCCCCGCCTGGAGCCCCGAAAAATCTAAAGGAATGAGCCAGAAATAAACAATAGTCACTAACAATTGCAGTGAGGAAATCAGGAGAAATGGTTTTCCGAGCGGTGAGAATGAGGAGGAACGTTGAGGCAAATAGGACAGGTGCTTTAGGGGAATCTGGATTTGAACATATTGGGTGAAAGGAATAGAGAAACCTGTGATTGCATGAGACAAATTAAATAGAGTGGGTGAAGGCTTGTGTGTAGCAAAAAAACCAACAAAGACTGAACCACAGAGGGGACCAAGTCAGGCTAGAAAAATTGCTGGGAGAGCAGTTTTGGGGCAGAACAGAAGTAAGGTACTGTCCTCAGTTATTTACCAGAAGAAGTATTTGCCAGAATTTAATATCGCAGCCTCAATGAAAATGGTGTGGAATTTCAGGACCATCTCCTACAGTGAACAATAATGCTGAGCAGAAGTTTACAGCCCCGCCTGCCTGTGGGATTTTCCGCTCCCGCTGTAGTCAGTGGACTTTTGATTGGCTCGTCCCATTTTCTGGAACATCCCCACTGCGATGGGGCCACAAAATTCCAAGCAGTGATTCATTCTATCAGACTTCATCCTGGAGCAGCCGGCTGTGTATTATGCAATAAATGAGAATCAATTTGGCCCTGAAATTGAGCCTTCTCCCTTTCCACCAACTCACTCCTGCTCCACTAAAACCCTATCAGCTCATTGAAGAAAGAATATTGGAAAAATGCAATGTTGGAAGATGACATCTTGTGGGCTAGTGCTGGATGGATAGTATTGTATCAATTGCCCATTATACACCCAATTCAATATCAGCGTCTACTGAAATCAATTGACCTGAATATGGGGGGGTGGAGTACATATTTAAATTTCATGCTGAATATTATGTTTCTCCACAAGGTGACTTTCTACCCCAAAATGTTCAGCAATCGTGACATACATAAATTAGGCTTGACAGGGTAGATGCTGAGAGGTTGTTTCCCCTTGTGGGAGAGGCTGGGGCCAGAGGGCATAATCTCAGAGTAAGGGGTCGTCCATTTAAGACAGAGATGAGGAGGAATTTCTTCTCTCAGAGGGGAGTGAACCTGTGGAATTCTTTATTGTGTTGTTGAGTATATTCAAGGCTGAGATGGACAGATTTTTAATCAGTAAGGGAATCGAAGATTATGGAGAAAAGGCAGGAAAGTGGAGGATTGAGGGCTATCAGATCAGCCATGATCTCATTGAATGGCAGAGCAGACTCAAAGGGCTGAATGGTCTACTTCTACTCCTACGTTTTATGCCCCTTGTACATTTAGCCAAACAATTTCCTATCTCATTCCATGTGGTGTTTTGTCATGGAGACTGCAAACAGTTTGAAATGGGAGGAGGTTGGGTTTCTACCAAGATCTGATTTGCGTGCTTTAAGAAAATAATTCTCGTGTATGTGGGTTTTGCTGGTAAGGCCCTCAAGATCATAAGATCTGGAGATGGTAAATCATTTGGGCCATTGAGCCTGCCCCACCATTCAATAAGATCATGGCTGATTGTGGCCTAAAGTCCACTTTCCTGCCTGTCCCTCATAATCCTGGACTCCCTTGACAATCAAAAATCTATCTAACTCTGCCTTGAAAATGTTCAATAACCCAGCTACACCCTGGGGGAGAGAATTCCAAAAATTAATGACTCTCAGAGAAAAAAATTCCTCCTCATCTCTGTCTTAAATGGGAGACTCCTTGTTTGTAAATGGTGCTCCCTAGTTCTAGATTCCCCCATGAGGGGAAACATCCTGTCCGCATCTGACTTGCCCAGCCCCCCTCAGCATCTTTTATGTTTCAATAAGACCATCTCTCATTCTTCTAAGCTGCAGTGAGTATAGGCCCAACCTGCTCAAGCTTTCCTCATAAGACAAGCCCTTCATCCCAGGAATCTTCTCTGAACTGCTTCTAATGCAAGTATATCCCTCCTTATGTAAGGAACCAAAACTGTACACAGTACTGTAGGTGTGGGCTCAGCTGTACAGTTGTAGCAAGACATCCCTACTTGTGTACTCCATCCCCTTTGCAATAATGGCCATGATTCCATTTGCCTTCCTAATTACTTGCTGTACCTGCTTGGTAACTTTTTGTGATTCACGTACCAGGCCACCCAGATCTGGCTGTACTGCAGCATTCTGCAGTCTCTCTCCATTTCAATAATATTCTGTTTTCCTATTCTTCCTGCCAAAGTGGACAACCTCACACTTTCCCCACATTATACTCCACCTGGTAAATTTTGCCCGCTCACTTAACCTATCTAGATCGCTTTACAGACTCTTTGTATCCTCACAGTTTGCTTTCCTGTGTATTTTTGTATCATCAGCAAATGTGGCTACCATACAGTCCCTTTATCTGAGTCACTGATACAGATCGTAAATAGTTGAGGCCTCAGCACTGATCCCCATGGCCTCCACTTGTTACAGTTTGCCAACCTGAAAATTATCCCTTTATCGTGACTCCATTTCCTGTTAGTTAACCATCCTCTATCCATCCTAATATCTTACACCCAACACCATGAGCTCTTAACTTGTGCAGTAACCTTTTATATGGCACCTTATCAAATGCCTTTTGAAAATCCAAATGCACTAAACTGCTGGTTCCCCTTCACGCTGCTTGGTTGCTTCCTCAAAGAACTGTAATAAATTTGTCATCCCTCGCTGCCTTTGAGAAGAGGATGGTAGACCCCTGCAATCTGTGTGTGAAGCTGCTCAGAAACCCCTTCTGATCCTGTGACCTCCACCTTGGTGAGCAGTGTTTCTGCAGTGCAGTGTTGTCCAGGATGGTGTCAGGTTTCTAAGTGTTGCAGCTGTACCCATGCACACAAGCGGAGAGTATTCCATTCCACTTTCCTGCCTGTTACCCAGGTTTTGCTGCCCGTGGACATGGATTGTTTTATTATGAGAAATGACAAATGGAGCTGAGGACTGTCATTATCGACAAACAACCCCACTTGCGACTGTCTAATGAGGGAATGTAGTTTGGCCTAGGATACTGCCTTGAGGAATTCCTGCAGTGATGTTCTGGGGCTGAGATGATTTTAGTCCAACAACCAAGTCCATCTACTTTGGTGCCAAGTGTGACTCCAGCCGTTGAAGCGATTTCCCCCGATCCCCATTGAATTCAGTTTTCAAGGGTTCATTTTTTGAGGACAAATATGTTATTCCATTGTGTTGCTTTCAGCAGCTTCTGCAAGTTCACTCTGGCAGCTATATCTTTCAGGACTTGGCCAGCTTTGTCTGTGTTTGATCTACTAAGGCACTCTGGGTGATGGACAATGAGGCCTTCCACCCTGTCCTTGCAACCCCAGTGCTTCCTCCAAGTGGTGTTGGGTGTGTAATGCTGATGTACCAGTTGAGGGCGGCTGGTAACCGAGGATCTAAAGGAGGCAATAGTGTTTTGGAAGTTTACAACAAAGTTGAGCCCAAGGACTTCACATCTGAACTTCAACTTGTTATGAAATGTACAAATCAATCTTAGTTTTAGCACTTTAACGTTAACAAGACTTTTAGGTAGATACGAACCAATGCGTTTGACATGTAAAATCCGGCTCCTGGTAAAATTTGGCTTCTTATTTTGGAGCTTGAAGGGCAGAGTGTGGTTGGCATTGGTCCTAGGAGGAGTATGGGCCATGAACAGACAGGGTATGTGGTTACACTGGAAATGGTGAACCATTCCCAATGGCTGCTGAAGTGTCCTTCAGTGGATCTGATGCTAACAGTAGCCCAGTTTAAAGGTTTGCCGTGTACCATGTCCTCCATCTCTCCTTGCATCCTTTCTTATAAACGCTCCCAGTCAACCTCAAGACCCATCCTGTCACTGACACTTTTTTACCACATTCTGTTCCCACCCCCTCCCAGTTTTTCCCCCTTTTACTGAAGGCACTGACCCATAGTGGGGGAAATAATTTATTATCCATCTGGTTGACATTGAGAAGGTGGTTGTTGACTTTGAACTATTGCAGGCCATGTGATGAGAGTACACCCACAGTGCTGCTAGACAGGGAGCTCCATTATTTTGACCCAGCGATGATGAAGGAACTGTGAGATAGTTCCGAGATAGGACAGTGGGTGGCTTGAAAGTGACCAAGTTCCCACGCGTCTGCTGCTCTTGTCCTTCTAAGTGATAGAGGATATGGGTTTGGGAGGTGTTGCTGGATGCAGCAGTTTATCCTGTAGACAGTACACCAGCCAGGATGATACACTGATGGGGGAGGAGATTGAGTTTTTTGTTTTGCTCTCTTTCACAGGATGTGGGCATCGTTGGCTAGGCCAGCATTTATTGCCCACCCCTAATTGCCAATTGAGAATGTGGTGGTGAGCAGCCTTCTTGAACTGCTGCAGCCCCTGTTGTGCAGCGACACCCACATTCCGAACAGGAATGGAGTTCCTGGATTTTGACGATATATTTCCAAGTCTGTGGCTTGAAGTGGAACTATCAGGTGGTAGTCTTCCCGTTTGTCTGCTGCCCTTGTCTTTGCAGTTCACAGAGGTCGCGGGTTTGGAAGGTGATGTCGAAGGAGCCTTGGTGAGTTCCTGCAGTGCATCTTGTAGACGGTACACACTGCTGCTGTTAGCATGCTGTTTGACCCTGGAGGATCTCATAAAGATACGGATGAGAGAGACCTTATAATCCAGTAACCTCCCTCCCTTCAGTCTCCTGACTCTCCCATTGATGCTCAGTCCTTTAGCAATTGAACTCACCTATTATGTTGTCCAGTTTAGTTTCGACTGTCCCTATCCCTGTCCCTGTCCCATTACACTGCCGCCTCATTTAACATTCTTGAGGAAGAAACCTTTCTTGATCTCTTTCCCTCTGAGTTCAAGTTCTGTCCCATGGTTGTAATTTCATGGTTTAATTTGGTGTGTGATTCTGGATTGACCTTGTTCAGTATTTCTGACCCTCCCTGCTTTCCTACACTGGAGAGCTGAAACATCTCCAACATACCCCATCCACAGCTGGAATCTGCCTTGTTGCTCTTCTCCGCACCCTCCTCATAGCGTGCTCAGCGATTTGATGAGATGGTTACCACAATCTTGGACATTATCCTGTGTAGATCAGGTTCTGCAATCCTAATAGTCTGCTTTTCTGCCAATGTAGCCCAGCATTGCTTCTGCTCTTAGTTCAGTTGTCATGTAGCCTTGACTATAACTCATTTCTGCAGCATCCCTTCTGTGGGGTAGGACCTTTCTAAATTGTTTGTGTTGAGGAGCAAGACTGAAACTAATCAATTATTACCCTCGTTCCTTTTTGAAATCTCCCTCTGTAAATTTAATTCCAATTTTGTATACTTGTGTTTATATTTCAACTGCTTTTCAAATGTTGAATTTGTCTACCTAATCCTGTCAAATGCTGCTCTCTTTTATCTTTATTACTTTCTGCTCAACATCATTAACAAATGGAAGACCATTGCTCATCTGATGTACTTGCCTGTCACTGAAAGGGAGACCTGAATTTTGGTTCCAGATGTGCAGCACTTTCAAAAGATAGTTGCTTATGCACAAAATAGCAAGTTTCACATGAAGTTGAGATAGACAACAAAACCTGTTGTGTCAAAGTTGCTGTTGTTGTTTCTCAGGTCCTTGATGAGAAAAGATTTAACACATCGTGGTTTATAACTAGCTGCTAATCTTTGACTCAAGGTGAAAAACGCATCACTAGTGAGATAATTATGGCAGCAGTTAGTTAAAGGGTATTCCATATGAAATGCTTTTATAAGCCTCTGTTGTATGTGACTGTTCCGGCTTTATGAGCTGTTCTCTTTTGAAGCTCCATCATTTGGGCATCCAACGTTACATTCACAACAAGCTCCACAAATGATACTTCAATATGACATCTTCTGTTAGCATTTCGGAGTGTGGTTTTGCATTACCTTTTTACTTGCCGTCCTGTCCTTCTGTCTGCATGCTCTCTCCTCAGGCCCATTACAATTATTTTAATCAGGTTTGCGACAATTTATTTTGAAGTAATTTTCTCCTCATTTTCCTCTGCCCCTGATACCACTTCATCACTGAGAGAACATGTGATTCAACAGCTCTTGCTTCCCCTTTGATTTTTCACCTACCTTTAGGGGAAACCTCCTGTTCTCGACTTAACTGGACAACCTGGCATCAGGTATGAAGCGTGAAGCTACCAGTACACGTTGCAGTGCACTGGGACTTCAGCTTGTCAAAGTGTTAGGATATCAGTACGTTCCTGAGGCCACCACCAGGAAATGTGTGAGACTGCAGCCTGGCTGTATGAACCCCGCATTTTATTTTATTTGTGGAGTGGAAGAACATTCATTTTGTGCCCTTGCTTGCAGAAGAGGATCGTGCTGACCAGTTCCTCTCCATCAGCATAGTTAGAATTAGCAACTGGACACATGGAGAAGGTGCCAAGATTGCTCCACAGCCAAGTTTACCCCTGACCATGACCACGTCTAGATGTCTGTATTGTTCTTTTGTATCTGATTTCATTTTGAAATCAGCACTTTGAGTCAGAAGGAACAAATAGCTGTGATCGTCAGTGCTGGATTAGGAGATGTATCGAGGTTTAATACTGTGCAATGCAGAAAAGGATTCCGCAGAAGTTTAAATGAATCACATCCCTTAGTTCAATTCAAGTTGTTTCTCCCTAGTTAATGACAAATGTTTGTGACTTATAGTTATCCATTTGTCTCCGCACACTTTAAATAAATCAGAATATCTAAAAGCTCTTCAAAGTCACAGAGTCAAACAGCACAGAAAGAGGCCCTTTGACCCATGTCTGTGCCAGCCATCAAGCACCTGCCTATTCTAATCCCATTTTCCAGCATTTGGCCCATAGCCCTGTATGCTATGGCATTTCAAGTGCTCATCTAAATACTACTTAAATGTTGTGAGGAAGTCATTGTGAGACTAAGATGGATGTGACCATATTGAGATAGATGTGGCATTATTGAGTCTGATGTTTTGTTATATGTTGTATTTGTTTAATGGCCTTTATTAGGGCTGTAATGAAGGTTTGCTTTGGAGGTTTTGGAGAATAGAATCAAAATGTTGTGCTTCTTTGCGACAAGTGTGAGACTGAATTAGGCAGAATTGTGTTTTAGTCAATAATGAAAGGTCAGAAATCTTTAAATAGATGTTCGAGTGCAGGTGCTTTTTGTGAAAATTCACTGTAGAAATGGAGTCCTTATTGCAGCCCTAATGAATGTGCTGTCAACAGGCTGATCTCCAATGTGCAAATTAACAGTTTTTGCCCAACACCTTCCCCAGGCAAAGGACCAGAGACAGTTTATGCTGGGCAAAAGATCAATGACTGGCACATAGTACGAGTGGGTCGCCGAGGTAGAAACCTGAAGCTGATAGTCGACAAAGTCACTGCGGAAGGTAGGATCATTTACTTCCTCGAAACAGTCTACTCGTGTTATTGATTATAAGATAACATTCAATTTAAGAATGGATTAAGTATAATGAGTTTGAAGCTATTTTTAATTTTTAATGTTAATAATTGTTTAGTATCTGATATACCCTGAGTCCAAGTTAATTCCACTGCAAAAATGGCCCTTTAGCACTTGCGCTGCTTGGTGGGTGAATGAATTGCCTGGCAGAGTGAGGAGTTACTCAAGTGAAGGTCTCAGGTTGGATCTCCATTTGGGCTACGCTTGCCCAACTTGCCGGATTTGGTGTTTCGCTCGCCTTGACTTGTGTGTACACAATAACAGTCTGAGTGAATGCAACACTTACTGGAACATGGAACAAAAAAAAAGATCATTTAAGCGAAACCCTGTCGTTCATTTCCCGAGAGATAAAATGAAAAGCAGAGGGAGTTATGCTAAACTTGTACAGGACTTTGGTCACACGACATTTGTGGCACTGTGAACAGTTCATGGTCCCATGTGATGCAAATGTATTATGCAATATAGAGGCACTGGGGGGAAAGGTTTACTGGGATAATACCAGAACTTTAGCAGCTATCAGGACATAGTGAACAGACTGGGGCTCATTCCTCTGGAAAGCTGAGGTGTTCCAGACTGTGCCAGGGTTCAGTTGAATGGAGTAGGTGCAGTGATGCACAGGAGGACAGGACAAGGGGACATGAATAGGGTGGAGTTTAGTGCTGGCGCCAGGCGCCCCTCACTGGGGTGGGGGGACCTGCGCTGTTTCTGTCTGAGGCCCGAGGCAATGTCAGTGCAACCAGGCGCTTACCTGTCCAGGTTCTGGTGCAGGGTCAGTCGGACTGGAAGCGTGAACTCTCTCCCTCTCCGCAGATGCTGCCGGACCTGCTGAGTCTGTCCAGGTGTTTTTGTTTGTGTGACCGGGACAGTGTCGGGGGGGCCTCCCCCACTCCGTCAGGGCCCTCATGTCGGGCAGGAAACCCGCCCCCCAAAGCGCTGCCAGCCAATCAGGGGAAACAGCAGCTCCGCTGCCAGCCAATCGGGGGACAGAAGCCTTGTCCCGCGCCCAGAGCGCGCGCTGGCCGTTACTGTTCAAGCGCTGAGGCTTCCACCAGGGATTGTGGCGGGAGCCCTGGAGACGGGTCAGTGGGGGCGGGGTCATGTGGGTGTCGGGGGGTCACGTGGGGGGTGGGGGGTCACGTGGGGGGTGGGGGTCACGTGGGGGTTGGGGGGGTCACGTGGGGGTGTGTGTCATGGGGGTGTGTGTGTGTCATGGGGGGTGTGTGTGTGTGATGGGGGGTGTGTGTGTCATGGGGGGTGTGTGTGTGTCATGGGGGGGGTGTGTGTGTCATGGGGGGGTGTGTGTGTCATGGGGGTGTGTGTGTGTCATGGGGGTGTGTGTGTGTCATGGGGGTGTGTGTGTGTCATGGGGGTGTGTGTGTGTGTCATGGGGGTGTGTGTGTCATGGGGGTGTGTGTGTGTCATGGGGGTGTGTGTGTGTCATGGGGGTGTGTGTGTGTCATGGGGGTGTGTGTGTCATGGGGGTGTGTGTGTGTCATGGGGGGGGTGTGTGTCATGGGGGTGTGTGTGTCATGGGGGTGTGTGTGTGTCATGGGGGGTGTGTGTGTCATGGGGGGGTGTGTGTGTCATGGGGGGTGTGTGTGTGTCATGGGGGTGTGTGTGTGTCATGGGGGTGTGTGTGTGTCATGGGGGTGTGTGTGTGTCATGGGGGGGGTGTGTGTCATGGGGGTGTGTGTGTGTCATGGGGGTGTGTGTGTGTCATGGGGGTGTGTGTGTCACGGGGGGGTGTGTGTGTCATGGGGGTGTGTGTGTGTCATGGGGGTGTGTGTGTGTCATGGGGGTGTGTGTGTGTCATGGGGGGGGTGTGTGTCATGGGGGTGTGTGTGTGTCATGGGGGTGTGTGTGTGTCATGGGGGTGTGTGTGTGTCATGGGGGTGTGTGTGTGTCATGGGGGGGTGTGTGTGTGTCACGGGGGGGTGTGTGTCATGGGGGGGGTGTGTGTGTCATGGGGGGGTGTGTGTGTCATGGGGGTGTGTGTGTGTCATGGGGGGGTGTGTGTGTCATGGGGGTGTGTGTGTGTCATGGAGGGGTGTGTGTCATGGTGGGGGGTGTGTGTGTCATGGGGGTGTGTGTGTGTCATGGGGGGGTGTGTGTGTGTCACGGGGGGGTGTGTGTCATGGGGGGGGGTGTGTGTGTCATGGGGGGGTGTGTGTGTCATGGGGGGGTGTGTGTGTGTCACGGGGGGGTGTGTGTCATGGGGGGGTGTGTGTGTCATGGGGGGGGGTGTGTCACGGGGGGGTGTGTGTCACGGGGGTGTGTGTGTCATGGGGGGGTGTGTGTGTCATGGGGGGGTGTGTGTGTCATGGGGGGGGTGTCATGGGGGGCGGGTGTGTCATGGGGGTGTGTGTGTGTCATGGGGGGGTGTGTGTGTGTCATGGGGGGGGTGTGTGTGTCATGGGGGGTGTGTGTCATGGGGGGGGTGTGTGTGTCATGGGGGTGTGTGTGTGTCATGGGGGGTGTGTGTGTCATGGGGGGGTGTGTGTGTCATGGGGGTGTGTGTGTGTCATGGGGGGTGTGTGTGTGTCATGGGGGGGGTGTGTGTGTCATGGGGGTGTGTGTGTCATGGGGGTGTGTGTGTGTCATGGGGGGGGGTGTGTGTGTGTCATGGGGGTGTGTGTGTGTCATGGGGGTGTGTGTGTGTCATGGGGGGGGGTGTGTCATGGGGGGGTGTGTGTGTCATGGGTGTGTGTGTGTGTCATGGGGGGGGTGTGTGTGTCATGGGGGGTGTGTGTCATGGGGGGGGGGTGTGTGTGTCATGGGGGGTGTGTGTCATGGGGGGGGTGTGTGTGTCATGGGGGTGTGTGTGTATCATGGGGGGGGGTGTGTGTCATGGGGGGTGTGTGTCATGGGGGGGGTGTGTGTGTCATGGGGGTGTGTGTGTGTCATGGGGGGGGTGTGTCATGGGGGGGTGTGTGTGTCATGGGTGTGTGTGTGTGTCATGGGGGGGGTGTGTGTGTCATGGGGGGTGTGTGTCATGGGGAGGGGTGTGTGTGTCATGGGGGGGGTGTGTCATGGGGTGGGGTGTGTGTGTCATGGGGGTGTGTGTGTGTCATGGGTGTGTGTGTGTGTCATGGGGGGGGTGTGTGTGTCATGGGGGTGTGTGTGTGTCATGGGGGTGTGTGTGTGTCATGGGGGGGGGTGTGTGTGTCATGGGGGTGTGTGTGTGTCATGGGGGGGTGTGTCATGGGTATGTGTGTGTGTCATGGGGGGTGTGTGTGTCATGGGGGTGTGTGTGTGTCATGGGGGGGGTGTGTGTCATGGGGGTGTGTGTGTCATGGGGGGGGGTGTGTGTCATGGGGGTGTGTGTGTCATGGGGGGTGTGTGTGTGTCATGGGGGGGTGTGTGTGTGTCATGGGGGGGTATGTGTGTCATGGGAGTGTGTGTGTCATGGGGGGGGGGTGTGTGTGTGTCATGAAAAATCTAGATCCTTTTTAGAGGATCTTTCAAATCATCTCTCTTTAAATTATTCCCTAACTCAGCTGTAGAGTTTAATCAACAGACAGATAATATGATTTTAATGATCTTTTTTGAAGGACAAATTTTGGCAATACAGCTGGTCAGCTGGTCTTCAAATCTCAAGGAAGTGTCAAAGTAATAGGGTAACAATAGGAGGGGATTTCAACTTCCCCAATATTAACTGGGACAGACAAAATGTGAAAGGCTAAGAGGGGGGGCGGAATTCTTAATATGTATCCAGGAGTGCTTGTTAAGCCAGCACGTAGAAAGTCCTGCAGGAGAGGTGCTGGATCTAGTTTGAGGGAACGAAGCTAGGCAAGTGGTGAAAGTTTTATTTTATTCATTCACAGGATGTGGGCTTCGCTGGCTGGACCAGCATTTATTGTCCACCCCTAGTTGCCCTTGAGAAGGTGGTGGTGAGCTGCTTTCTTGAACCGCTGCAGTCCATGTGGTGTGTGTAGTGTCAGTGAGGGAGCATTTTGGTGATAGTGACCATAACTATAAGCCACACACCGCCCTGACTTGGAAACATATCGCCGTTCCTTCACTGTCACTGGGTTAAGATCCTGGGACTCTCTCCCTCATAGTACTGTGGGGGTACCTGCACCACATGGACTGCAGCAGTTCAAGAAGGCAGCTCAAGGGCAATTAGGGATGGGCAAAAAAAGCTGACTTTGTCAGCAACACCCACATCCCATGAAAGAATAAAAAATGAACAGAGTAATCCTTCCCCCCTACATGGTCCCCTCAAACAGGGCAGGTACAGCAGGAGTTAGATACAGTAAAGTTCCCTCTATATTGTTCCATCAAATATTCACAGAGCTGGTACAGCACAAGTTAAACACAAAATACAACACACTTTAAATTCCCATTAAATATTCACAGAGCTGGCACAGCACAGATAAGAGACTGGAAAACACTCTTTAAACTGTCCCACACTCCCAGGGTGGAAGCACAAAGTGCCTCAGCTACAGACTGAATAGCACCTAAAGATCAGCGAGACTCTCTGCTGAGGTTAAAGCCAAACCTCTATGTTGTATCCCCGCATTACTGACAACACAAACCACCTTGACTTGGAGAATGGAAGATGAACGGACTGATCCAGACTCTGGATTGCTATTTATTACTGTGGGTTCTTTTGCTCACGGGATTAAAACTGCCCAAACACATTTGATGGTGGATAGTCAAGGCTCTGAAAGTGGATTCCCGTCTGTTCCTTTGTAAATGTAGCTTGAACCACAGACAAAGAGCAAAGCTCAGTTCACTGCTTTCTTTGTCCACAATGACCAGTCTGACTGCTCCCACCCCCACAGCAAAGACTCACCCAGAAAGTTCAGGTCCAGCTGATCAACACCATCAATCCCCGAGTTACACTTGGGGCCCCGATTCCTGAGCTCCAGGCTCTGTCCAGTACAACGAGAGCTGGAGAAAGAGCAGGCAACAAGTGAGAGAAATCAATCCCGCCTCCATTCAACACGCACTCAACCGAGCGCACCTTCTCCCCTCATTCACTCCTACACACTCCCCCCTCATTCACTCCGACACCCCCCCTAATTCACTCCGACACAACCCCCTCATTCACTCCGACAAACCCCCCTCATTCACTCCGACACACCCCCCTCATTCACTCCGACACACTCCCCCCTCATTCACTCCGACACCCCCCCTAATTCACTCCGACACAACCCCCTCATTCACTCCGACACACCCCCTCATTCACTCCGACACACCCCCCTCATTCACTCCGACACACTCCCCCCTCATTCACTCCGACACATCCCCCTCATTCACTCCGACACACTCCCCTCATTCACTCCGACACACTCCCCCCTCATTCACTCCTACACAACCCCCCTCATTCACTCCGACACACCCCCCTCATTCACTCCGACACACTCCCCCCTCATTCACTCCGACACAACCCCCCTCATTCACTCCGACACAACCCCCTCATTCACTCCGACACACCCCCCTCATTCACTCCGACACACCCACCTTATTCACTCCAACACACTCCCCCCTCATTCACTCCGACACACCCCCCCCATTCACTCAGACACAACCCCCCCTCATTCACTCAGACACAACCCCCCCTCATTCACTCCAACACACCCCCCCATTCACTCAGACACAAGCCCCCCTCATTCACTCCGACACACTCCCCCTCATTCACTCTGAGACACTCCCCCTCATTCACTCCGACACACCCCCCTCATTCACTCCGAAACTTCCCCCCTCAATTGCTCTGACACATCCACCTCATTCACTCCGACCCACCACCCTCATTCACTCCGACCCACCCCCCCCATTCACTCCAACACACCCCCTCATTCACTCCGACACACCCCCCTCATTCACTCCGACACACCCCCCTCATTCACTCCGACACACTCCCCCCTCATTCACTCCGACACCCCCCCTCATTCACTCCGACACACCCCCTCCTCATTCACTCCGACACACTCCACACTCATTCACTCCGACACACCCCCCTCATTCACTCCGACACACCCCCGTCATTCACTCCGACACACCTCCCATTCACTCCGACACACCCCCCTCATTCACTCCGACGCAACCCCCTCATTCACTCCGACACACTCCCCCCTCATTCACTCCGACACACCCCCCCCATTCACTCCGAAACACCCCCCATCATTCACTCCGACACCCCCCTCATTCACTCCGACACTACCCCCCTCATTCACTCCGAAACACTCCCCCCTCATTCACTCCGAAACACCACCCTCATTCACTCCGACACACTCCCCCCCTCATTCACTCCGACACTCCCCCCTCATTCACTCCGACACACCCCCTCATTCACTCCGACACACCCCCCTCATTCACTCCGACACACTCCCCCCTCATTCACTCCGACACCCCCCCTCATTCACTCCGACACACCCCCTCCTCATTCACTCCGACACACTCCACACTCATTCACTCCGACACACCCCCCTCATTCACTCCGACACACCCCCGTCATTCACTCCGACACACCTCCCATTCACTCCGACACACCCCCCTCATTCACTCCGACGCAACCCCCTCATTCACTCCGACACACTCCCCCCTCATTCACTCCGACACACCCCCCCCATTCACTCCGAAACACCCCCCATCATTCACTCCGACACCCCCCTCATTCACTCCGACACTACCCCCCTCATTCACTCCGAAACACTCCCCCCTCATTCACTCCGAAACACCCCCCTCATTCACTCCGACACACTCCCCCCCTCATTCACTCCGACACTCCCCCCTCATTCACTCCAAAACACCCCCCTCATTCACTCCGACACACTCCCCCCCATTCACTCCGACACACTCCCCCCCATTCACTCCGAAACACCCCCCTCATTCACTTCGACACCCCACCTCATTCACTCCGACACCCCCCTCATTCACTCTGACACACCCCCCTCATTCACTGCGGCACAACCCCCCCTCATTCACTCCGACACACCCCCCCTCATTCACTACGACCCACCCCACTCATTCACTCCAACACACCCCCCCATTCACTCCGACACACCCCCCTCATTCACTCCGACACACCCCCCTCATTCACTCCGACACACCCCCCTCATTCACTCCGACACACCCCCCTCATGCACTCCGACACACCCCCCTCATGCACTCCGACACACCCCCCTCATTCACTCCAACACACTCCCCCCTCATTCACTCCGACACTCCCCCCTCATTCACTCCGACAAACTCCCCACCCATTCACTCCGACACACGCCCCCCTCATTCACTCCGACACACCCCCCTCATTCACTCCGACACAACCCCCCTCATTCACTCCGACACACCCCCTCATTCACTCCGACACACTCCCCCATTCACTCAGACACACTCCTCCTCATTCACTCGGACACACCCCCCCCATTCACTCCGACACTGCCCCCCCCATTCACTCCGACCCACACCCCTCAATCACTCCGACACAACCCCTTATTCACTCCGACACACCCTCCTCATTCACTCCGACACACCCCCCTCATTCCCTCCGACACACACCCCCCTCATTCACTCCGACACACCCCCCTCATTCACTCCGACACACCCCCCTCATTCACTCTGACACACCCCCCCATTCACTCCGACACACCCCCCTCATTCACTCTGACACTCTCCCCCCTCATTCACTCCGACACACCCCCCATTCACTCCGACACACCCCCTCATTCACTCTGACACACTCCCCCCTCATTCACTCCGATGCAACCCCCTCATTCACTCCGACACACCCCCCTCATTCACTCCAACACACTCCCCCCTCATTCACTCCGACACTCCCCCCAATTCACTCCGACACACCCCCATCATTCACTCCAACACACTCCCCCTAATTCACTCCGACACTCCCCCCTAATTCACTCCGACACACCCCCCTCATTCACTCCGACACTCCCCCCTAATTCACTCCGACACACCCCCATCATTCACTCCGACACACCCCCCTCATTCACTCCGACACACTCCCCCCTCATTCATTCCGGCACAACTCCCCTCATTCACTCCGACACAACCCCCCCTCATTCACTCCGACACAACCCCCTCATTCATTCCGACACACCCCCCTCATTCACTCCGACACACCGCCCTGCTTCACTCCGACACACCCCCCTCATTCACTCCGACACACCCCTCTCATTCACTCCGACACACCCCTCTCATTCACTCCGACACACCCCCCTCATTCACTCCGACACACTCTCCTCATTCACTCCGACCCTCCCCCCTCATTCACTCACACACACAAACCCCCTTTCACTCCGAAACACCCCCCCATTCACTCCGACACAACCCCCCTCAATCTCTCCGACACACTCCCCCCTCATTCACTCCGACACACCCCCCTCATTCACTCCGACACACCCCCCTCATTCACTCCGACACAACCCCCCTCATTCACTCCAACACACTCCCCCCTCATTCACCTCGACACTCCCCCCTCATTCACTTCGCCACAAACCCCCCTCATTCACTCCGACACACCCCCCCCATTCACTCCGACAACCCCCCCTCATTCACTCCGACAGCCCCTCTTTCACTACGACACACCCCCCTAATTCACTCCGACACATCCCCCTCATTCACTCCGACTCACCCCCCTCATTCACTCCGACACATCACCCTCATTCACTCCGACTCACCCCCCTCATTCACTCCGACACACCCCCTTCATTCACTCCGACACACCCCCCTCATTCACTCCGACACACCCTCCTCATTCACTCCGACCCTCCCCCCTCATTCACTCACACACACAAACCCCCTTTCACTCCGAAACACCCCCCCATTCACTCCGACACAACCCCCCTCAATCTCTCCGACACACTCCCCCCTCATTCACTCCGACACACCCCCCTCATTCACTCCGACACTCCCCCCTCATTCACTCCGACACACCCCCCTCATTCACTCCGACACACCCCCCTCATTCACTCCGACACAACCCCCCTCATTCACTCCAACACACTCCCCCCTCATTCACCTCGACACTCCCCCCTCATTCACTTCGCCACAAACCCCCTCATTCACTCCGACACACCCCCCCCATTCACTCCGACAACCCCCCCTCATTCACTCCGACAGCCCCCTCATTCACTACGACACACCCCCCTCATTCACTCCGACACATCCCCCTCATTCACTCCGACTCACCCCCCTCATTCACTCCGACTCACCCCCCTCATTCACTCCGACTCACC